>NW_006203478.1:161085-237404 GCF_000334495.1 Tupaia belangeri chinensis | reverse complement strand
CCCTACACAATAATGGTTACGAGCCACTGCTAAGTAAGTCTAGAGCAGAGTAAGACTGTGTTCACCTAGAGTTGCCAGGGAGGAAAGGGTGCTATGTGAACTGCATCTGAAAGGGCAGGTAAAGATGGATGTGGACAAGAAATGAGAAAAGAAAATTTCTAGGGAAGGCAGCACCTTTCTCTGTTCCATCTTATTCTGGAAGATGAAGCATTCCTAGAGAGAACTGCATAAATAATAAAAGGAAGAAACAGCAAGAAATATATTCTGAAGGGATGGTAGCTAATCAAAAACCGAGCCTGGAGATGGGCAAGAAAAGAGACTTAGAACTAAAGAAAGGGATAAGAGAAAAATACACTATTGTGGTTATAGCACAGGGCAATATGAAGAAAGCCCCTTGGCTAAGATCTATGTCTGTATGGTAAGATAAATCTGTCTGCAACTACGTTAACGTCAGTGAATCCATCTTACCCACTCAACCATCCCCTAGCCTTTCTTCCTCTGCTCCATGTGACTTATACATAATGCCAACCTCCAGGTCAACCCCAATGTTCATCACTGCTAATCAAATCAGAATGTCGATTCTACTTAATTGGAAGCCCTGTATACATTTTTCTTCTGCTCTTAGAAAAATAAAGATAGCTGAGGCATATTGGTTATATGCCCAACTAGAATACTGTAAGAATGATACTGATGTATGACATAGAACAAAGCTGGCTTGGACTACACGAAATGGGGAGAGTTCTGAATGCAAAATTTCATTAGTTTACAAAAGAGTTAATGTGCTTCTGGAGAATTAAGAACTGACTATATTTCCCTCATGCCTGTAATTCCCTCCAGTGGTATATTGCATACAGCTAGCACTACCTCAGAAGTGCTGATAGCTAAGTTTTCAGGAATCTGGTGGACTGATTGACATTGCCTTGGCTCGCCCAATCTCAGAGTCCACTGTTAAACATTTACTAACACACCACTGTTTGAGTACAACAGCTTTCCCCAACCCAAAGACATGCCATCCTTACAGAATACAATGTAAATGGCTTTCCCGAGACCACCATATACCTTTTTCCTCCTGAGTTGATCAACCTTGTGATTATGCATCCCTTTATTCTGATTTTTAAAAATTATTTATCTATTTCTCTGCTAGCCTATAATTCCACTTCTGTCCAAATCAGTTCTTTTTTTCTTTTTTGGAGAGGTTTTTGCTATAGGACGCATGTGCTCACCAGACAGACAGAGAGAGACAGAGAGACAATAAGTGAGAAATCACCCCCTAGGGGGGATGGCCACGCCACAATCCCTTCTCCTCCATTCTCCTCTCAGGATCTTGGGCATGCATGTACACACACCTGGCGTGAGTTTAAGCCACCGGATCTGGGACTCGAACCGTGGTTGACTACATGGGAGTTCAGCGACACAACCATTACGCTAACTGCTGGTTCCTGTCCAAATCAGTTCTTGTAAAAGTGACTGATAGCAGTCAACTTGGCACAAAACTATCACCAAATTTGTAGTAGTTTTCAAACTCTAGCCCACGAGTAGATCATTTGTATGCAAACTGTGATTCCTGAAGACCTCACATGTTTCCAAAGTCATGCAAGTCAAGGTAAATTTTATTAGAGCAATATAGATCAACAATAATTGATAACATAAATGTTGTATTTCTAATTTTAATTTAGTTGATATTGTTTCTGAGATTTTATAGATTTCATAAACTAATAATATAGCGAATAGATAGACTTTCTTCACAAAACTGCCATAAAGTGCAACTTCTTATTTTTGTTTCTTTTTTTTTTTTTTGAGAGGTTTTTGCTATAGGGCATGTGCGCTCGCCAGAAAGAGAAAGAGATAAAGAGACAGAAAGTGAGAAATCACCCCCCAGGGAGGATGGCCACACCACAATCCCTTGTCCTCCATTCTCCTCTCGGGATCTTAGGCATGCACGCACACGTGCCTAGTGTGAGATTAAGCCACCAGATCCGGGACTCAAAACGCCATCCACTACATGGGAGACCAGTGACATAACCATTACACTAAGTGCTGGTCCCTGTAACTTCCTTTTCACTGTTAGTGATTCTAAGGGTCATTTTTCAGCATGAATGGTGGCACTACAATTTGTCAAAGACAGAATGTTGGCGGTCCCCCCAGTTCCCTGCCAAATCCATACATTGCAACCCGACCCCCAGTGATGATATAAGGAGAGAGGGCCTTTGAGGAGTAATTAGGTCATGAGGGCAGAGCTCCTACGAAAGTTATTAATGCGCTTATGAAATGGACCTCAGAGAGCTTCCTTATCCTTTCCACTTGGTGAAGAAACAGAAGGCAGGAATAGAACCAAATGAACCAGGAAGTCCATGATCTTGGACTTCCCAGCCTTCACAACTGTGAGAAAACAAACAAAAAAGTTGTTTATAAGCCAGCCAGTCTATGGTGTTCTGTCTCTGCAGTCCTGTGAAGACACCATTTAATGACTATCATTGCGATACATACATCAACGTATGCACAAGATGTGAACATCATCAGGGCACAGAAATGATCACCAATATTATTTGTTGGTAAAAAACCAGTGCGGTTCAACCATACCGCGCATGCGCGCACGCGCGCGCGCGCACACACACACACACACACACACACACAGGTATTTGAAATTACTGACAAAACTAGCATAGCTGATGGTAAAGTTTATGATTCATCTGGCCTACCAGCTTTGAATTGCAAACAGCCATTGTAATTATAATTTGGGGGAATCACATTATTCCAAAGTTTGCATATAATATACACTTTGTCTTAATATATCTACATTGCACTATTTCAAGTTTGTACAAAATGTGGCATAACAGTCACAAGAATAGTCTGCAATACTTATTAAAGAAGTGGATCCCGGGTTTCTATTTCTATGTACCTATGGGGTGCAGAGCGTTTTTGACAAACAACCCAGATAAACATCAGAAAATCTTGGTGTTGGTGTGGCCCAATGAAATATTGATCTAATTCTTCTACCTTTGGAAAATCTAAGCTGAACTCTCCCTATCTTAAAGGCTTCAGCTTATATAAAAAGCAGCAGACATTTTATGCAGTTAAGTTTACCTTTGTCTAAACCAGATACCCTGAGAATGTATTTCATCATCAGGGGAATGGTTCAATAAGCCATGGCACATCCATGAGCCGGAGGCCAGCCACCACTTTGCACCTTATCAGTCTTAAAAAGCTCTACAGGGACAGTACTGTATCTGAAAGATTCATGCCACACCTCATTTTAATCATGGACACAATAACCCCCATCTCTTCAAAGTCATTTAGCTGTGAATTTTCAAGAATACATCAAGTAGATTTTCTATGGGCCCATCTGTGCCACACATTTATTTTCTGTGACTGTTTTGCTGAGCACAATGAAAACCTTGACTACTAATGAACAGGGACCCAGAGAATGGCAGGGCTGCTGGCTGCTGCGGCTGCTGCCCCGGGTGAGAAAAGAATCCTTTTCACCTGGAGCGGCAGTCGTGGGTCAGCTGATGTGTGGAAGCTTTTCAAGGAAAGCCTTTCTATTGAGCTGCTTCTCTTCTCTCCCATCTACTCCACTTCAAGAGTCATTTCTAATAAGGTCTTCCTGGCCGAGAAGCTGAGAAGCTAAAAACAATCTTCTCCATTGTGTTCAAACCAATAGCACTTGGGGTCTAATGAGAGATAAGTGTCTGAAATTATTAGAAAGAAGAGTTCAGTTGGGGAAGGACTATGAATTCAGAAGTTAAGAACTTGGGTTTTGGAGACATACATTTTTTAACCCTCAGTTTCATCATCTGTCAAATGGGACTAACAATAAAATTTACCTTATGGGGTTACTATGGGGAAAATTAAATAAAGCATGTAAAATTCTTGGCAAAATGACAGGAAATGGTAAGCATGAAATCATAGCATGTCTATGATATATGAATTACATATAATCAATACGCTCTGTATAGGCCTGCCAATAATACATTATTTCCTTGTAAGACACTAAATATAGAACTAGAAAATATCCCTGAGAGCATAGTCTTTGTGATATCAAATAATTATTAATACTCATTAATTTAGCACTGCTTCAAAAAATAGAGCTGATCAGGTTACTTTATTGGCAAGAATGTGAGGAAAACTCATTCCTGAGCCAAGCACACTTGAACATAGCATGGCAGAAGATAAATATCTCTCCCAGAAAAGTCATATTATATTGTGGGCTACTGCATTTGCTATGCCCAGATGCATTCTAAATAATTATTCTCTGTGTCCACATGGAGAGCTCAATAATAAATAATGATCAAATCATCTCATTTTGATGAACTCTTTAAAAAATATTTTTGATATTTTATAGAATCATCCTCAGAATTAGTTCAGTGTAGAATTCATAAACTATCAAACATACTCGATTCTATCTGTTCCAAGGGTATAGTTTTTTAAGGTTCATACAACCGCAGGAGGTTGATGGTAGTCTCAAGTTAGATACAACAGAGTTTTCAGAAATGCCTCAGAAATTTGTTTCATGAAAGCATAATTGTGAGAAAAACGCTACTTTCTGAAGAATAAATATGGTAGGTGACAAGAGATATATCAAAAGAGAGAGACAAATAGAATCTAAAATTTCTTCAGGGGCCAGGTGGTGGCGCAGTGGAAATGTAAATGAACCCAAATGGGAGAGGTCGTAGAAGTGGATTATGGGACCTTCCTGAGCAAATCTACTCCACTTGGAGAGTAATTTCTGGTCTGGTCTTCCTGGCTAAGAAGCTGAAAAGCCACAAACAATCAAATATATATATATATAACACTGCAATCCTTTCCCCATTCTCCTCTCGGAATCTTGGGCACGCATGCACACGTGCCCAGCATGAGTTTAAGCCACTGGGTCTGGGACTCAAACCATGGTCGAATACATGGGAGTCCAGCGACAGTCATTACACCAACTGCTGGTCCCTACAAACAGTCTTTTATACTAAGTTCAAATCATCAGAACTTAGTTTTCCAATGACATATAAATGTCTGAAACTACAAAAAATGTAACTTGGCTGGGGAAGCACTTTGAATTTATTGGGTCATTGGAAAAGTTATGACACATTTTTTGCATAGAAAAGAAAAAAAAAATTCACAACTTTTCTGCCTACCCAATAGAAGACATAACTTTCTTTTTTTTTTTTTTTTGAGAGTTCTTTTTTTGTTATAGGGTGCATGCGCTCACCAGACAGAGACAGACAGAGAGATAGAAAGTGAGAAATCACCCCCCAGGGGGGATGGCCATGCCACAATCCCTTCTCCTCCATTCTCCTCTCGGGATCTTGGGCACACATGCACACGCACCCGGCATGAGTTTAAGCCACCAGGTCCGGGACTCGAACCACGGTCGACTACGTGGGAGTCCAGTGATATAGCCATTATGCTAACTGCTGGTCCCTCCAGACATAACTTTCTTTTAAAATCCTTTATTTTGTCCTATGACCCAGACTAGTGGAGTCTGCAGTTGGATCTCAATATGAAGACCTTGTTTGGGGGAACTCTTTCAATCTGTCTGGCTTTCTCTGTCATGGAAGAAATAATCAAACTCTTTTTTAAAAGTCTTTATTTTTTTAAATTAATTAATTTATTGATTTTTTTGTTCATAGGCATGTGCCCTCACCAGAGAGAGACAGGGAGACAGCAAGAGTGAGAAATCACCCCCTGAGGTGCCACACCACAAACTCTTCTTCTCTATTCTCCTCTCAGGATTTTGTACATGCACACACATGTGCCCAGCATGTTTTTCAGGTCACTGGATCAGTATTCAAACCCATGGAACTGGCACTATGGGATCCAGTGCCTTAACTACTATGCCATCTGCTGGCCCTAAAAAGTTGTTTTGTCTTTTTTTTTTTTTTTTAACAGTTTATGTATTTATGTCATGCGTGGGACAGAGTTAGAGAGATGTATATAGAGAGATATATGACCTCTGTCGGTCCTGACACCACAATCTGCTTTGAGCGTTAGCCGCTGGATCATGGGCACAAGTGTGCTTGGAATGCTCAGGGAGGTCTCTGGACTTGAACTGACAACCTTTCCATGTGGGTCTTCCTTGCAGAGTGTCACGTTTTACCACTATACTACCATCCAGCAATCCCCACAAAGGCCTTTCAAAGCTCAACAACCTCCTTAAATCCTCCCTCAAGTCCCCCCCTTTTATAAAGTTGTCATACATATTTGTGCATCCATTACTTGTCACAGGCTACTTTGTTTTATTATTATTTATGTATCTGGGATTATTAGATGACGACCTCCTGAAAGGAGAGTAATGCATTCGCATTTATATCTTTTCCCTCACAGTGCCTAGGACAAAACTTTGTGCACAGTATTCATCTAATCTACTGTTGCAAAATTGAAGTATGAACTGTACTGCTCAAACTGCACAGGAAATATACACAGAGGCAAGCATTTCAAAAGGCTATGAGGACCATCAGTGGTATGGTAGTTAAGGTAGATGGATCCCACAAAGCTGACTGTGCAGCTCAAGTCCCAGAACAGCAGCTTAAAAAATATGCCAGGCATGTGTTTGTGCCCCAGCTGAGGATACTGGAGGAGAAGGGGCTGTGGCTTGGTCATTGCCCCTGCAGGGGGAGTGGGGTGCTTTCTCATTTTGTCTGTCTCTCTCTCTCTCTCACGCTCTGTCTTTGGCAAGTATATGTGCCCTAAAGCAAACTAAAAAAAAAAAAAAAAAAAAAAAAAAAAAAAAAAAAAGTGCAAAAAAATTTAGCAGTTTATAAATTAGTGTTTGGTCCAGCTGTGGTAGTCTGTGCTATTAAGACACTGTGCTTGGACCACATGGGAGGCCTGGGATATTGCCAGTTCAATGTAAAAGCCAGGTACACTGGCATACACTCGTAATCCCAGGGACTGAGGGAGGCTGAGGCAGGAAGATCAGGTGCTTGAGGCTGGCCCCGGAAGCACAGCATATACTGTCTATAAAGAGCTGGGGAGCCAGCAGGTAGAATGGTGATTACAGTGCTGGACTCCCACATGGACGAATTTGGTTCGAGTCCTCGACCTGGCTGCTTGCTTTCTCCCTTTCCCCCCACCCCCCTCCCTCTGGTGGGTGCACATGCCCTGTGACAGACTCCCACATGGACGAATTTGGTTCGAGTCCTCGACCTGGCTGCTTGCTTTCTCCCTTTCCCCCCACCCTCTGGTGGGTGCACATGTCCTGTGACAAATTAAAATAATAATAATAAGTTCTGGGGGAGGGAGGGAAGTGGGCATTCTGGTGCACACCTAAGGACCTATAGTCCTAGCTAGGAGGCTGAGGCAGCAGGGTAGTGACATGTCAAGGCCCTGCTAAAAAAATAAACAAAACAATAAGTGAGTATTAATTTAAAAAGGGAGAAATGTGTTTCTTTTTAGGCAGGGCAAATTCCCTAATGTTCAGAAGTGCTGAATGAATATGACGACCTTATTCAGGCATGCATTCATTCATTTTACCTAAGAGAACACATGATGGAATGAGAGTTGGGAATGGGCTCTGGGGTCAATTCTTACCTTCCAGTTTTGAGTCAACTACTGTCAGCTTCATGCTAAGTTACATCTCTAAACCTCAGTTTCCAAACATGTAAAAATAGAAATATTAGCAGCAATAATACCTACTATATAAAGTTGTCATATGGGTTAAATGAAATAATCCAAGCAATCTGCTGAATAAATTTAGCCATCAGTTTTATTTGCTATCATATTTATAGCACTGTGGCACTCGCCGCATGGAGTTTAGATATTGAGGCATAGTTTCCCACTCCCAGACGTTTCCAATATACCATGTAAGTCAGACACAAAGGAGAAGAGTTAATCATATATGACTAAATGCAATATGGATTCACAGTTGGATAAAAGAAGAAAATTGTAGATTTACTGAACCTTCTTAGTATCAGACTTTACCCAGAATACATGACTTTGCTATTTTATTCAGCTTCAACTGTGCTGGTTTTTTGTTTTGTTTTGTTTTTAAGAGAGATTTTTGCTATAGGGTGTGTGCGTTTGCTGGAGAGACAGAGAGAGGCAGAGAGATAGAAAGTGAGAAATCATCCCCTGGGGGAATGGGCACACTAGAATCCCTTCTCTTCCATCCTCCTCTCAGGATCTTGGGTATGCACACACCCAAGAACCAGCATGAGTTTTTTTTTAAAGTTGTTAAGTCTGGGATTTGAACCATGACTGACTACATGGGAGTCCAGCAACATTTACGCCATCTACTGATACCAAACTGCATTAGTCTTACAAAGAGGATGATTAGTAAGATGGGACTAAGAAAGATCCATGTGTCCATCTGCTTAAATGAAAACCCTTGAAAGGGCTCCAGCTCACACCAATATACCAGAATAAACTTACAATCTAAATCTTTTCTTTTTTTTTTTTTAAGAGAGAGACATTTTTACTATAGGGCATGTCATTTGAAGAAGAGACAAAGAAAGACAGAGAGACAGAAAGTGAGAAATCACCCCCCGAGGGTATGGGCATGTCATAATCCCTTCACCTCCATTTTACTCTCGGGATTTTGGGCACACACGCACATATACCTGGTTTGAGTTTTAAACTGCCGGGTCCAGGACTCGAACCATGATCAGCTATGTGGGACTCCAACAACACAGTCATTACACTGTCTGCTGGTCCCAAGTCTAAATCCTAAGGCAATATATGAATTCTTGATGTGTTCAGAAAACATTAATTATGCCCATGTGGTTCTAGTGCTCTTTGGTGCGTGCCTGATTTATTTATTTTCCAGCACTTTTCACTTCTACGTTAGCAGTTCAAATTTATGAGACCTTTCATGGCCTTTTCCCCAAGACGTGCTGCCTCCCAGAAGTATTTTACTCTAAGCTTCTGCAGGCTGAGCTACTCACTATTAGTATCGAATGATTAAAATAGACATTAAGCTATGTCAGTTTTATCTTTGACAATCCTATCTTTGCAAAGAATAAATGTTTACTTGTCATGAATATCAGACACAACATAAAATGCCTGGCAAGAACTAACTGAGAATGTGTTGTTTCAAATCATCTCTCTCCCTCATACGCACACACGGCTTCTCTAGAATTCACATCTCTCTCGTAAGTTGATTACTATAAAATATTAATTCCTTCTTCAACGCAATGAAGACTGAAACAAGAATACACCCCAGTAGTTTTTGCATCATGGGAAAAGTCATGATGCATTTTTGCTTAGAAAAATATGTCACAACTTTTCTGACAACCCAATATTTACGTGACCCTTTGCCCTTTACAAAGTACTTTCATGGGTTCCATCTAATTTTATGGTAAGTAAACTACGGCACCAGGAAAGCTGAGTGGCTAGTGCTAGGGAAGGACCCATCACAGAGAAGAGTCTAAATAAATGCTGGCCCCCATGAACCAATGATTCTTAATTCCATGTAGTTGTAAACCTGGAGTCCATGGCCCTAATTTGGCATTCAGATACGTTTTATATGATCCACACAGGATTGTTAAAACTTGAATTCCTTGCCAATATTTTTAAAAGATTCTTTTGTAACAAACAGATTCCAAATTTCCAATTCACTTTACCGGAAGGTCTGATAAGACTACAGTGTGAGCTTAGTAACTGCACACGTGTTCTCTGTCCTGCTGCAGACTAGCACCCACTCAGTTTTGCTACCTTCTACAGGGATCTGAATTGAGGCCTCACACTACGTATTCCAAAACAAGGATCCCCAGACCACAAAGAAGTTCCACCAAGGTCCTACCATGAGAGAACGGAATGCAGACTGAAATTTCAGAATCGGAATTATAGTGAGGCTAGACAGTGGTGGCTCTGTCATAACAACACTGTGCTACCATGGACCCACAGGTTCTGGGTTAGCAACCCGAGGCCTCCCGGTGCACGCCAGCACACACGTGACTGCAATTCAGCCTGGCGGAGGCTGGGAGTAGACTGCAACATGAAGACACTACTGAGGGTGCTTGTCTCTGTCTCCTGTTGTATTGTTCTCTCATGGAAGAAAGAAAGAAAGAGAAACTTTTTAAAAAATCAGAACTTTAGAACTGGAATCAACTTTGATGTCAGACTTGTGGTTTCCAATCAGTTATTGAATGTTCATAATGACGATCAGGTGTTGTGAAGTTGCAAGAGAATCTTAAAACACATTTCACTGAGTTTCTTCCTTCCTTTCTCTCTCTTACTCATTCCTTTCTTTTCCTTCTTTCCTTCCTTCCTGCCTGCCTGCCTGCCTTCCTTCCTTCTCTTTCTCTCTCTCTCTCTCTTTCTTCCATTCAGAAAGGGAGATAGAGAAAAAAGAAAAGAGACTGAGAAGCACGCCCACCGGGTCTTCATATCCTTATCCACCTCCAGCCTCAGTCCAGATAACAAACATGGCTGTGTGCCCAATGTGTAGAGAGAGGCTTGGATGTGAACCCAGGACTCTTCTGTGTGGGCAGCATCAGGGAGTATCATGTTACCTCTGTAACTCTCTGGTCTCTTGATGCCTTTTTTCAATAATGTAACCTAATTATGGGTGTCATGAAATAAATCACCTTTCTTTTTCTAATACAAAATTGTCTTATTTAAAACCTGACAATGGTAGTGCTCTTCCTTACATGTTTACATCTTCCTCTGAAATATGTCTTCATTTATTTATGTTTGTTTGTTTATGTATTAAATGTGGTAGTGATTCTCTCAAATCACAGTAACACCAGTAATAGTCACTGCTAAACAAGTGTTTCAATGATGTGTTCTTTGAAGTAACACATGATTTTGACACATAAACATGGAGGAAATTTATTTACTACTGAATAAATACAAATTGGCATTAAAATATTTCCAAATGTAGTTCTACTATGAGTTAAAAATAAAAAGAATCTTTGAGAACAGTCAAAATATTGAAAAACACCAACTTATTCTTCCATCTCATGTTATAGAAGAGAGAACTATGGCCTAAATAAATGGACTTTTGTAAGATTGCTCTATGGACAAGGCTTGGAAGACTCTAAGATGAGTGTTTGTTTCGTGACATTTGATCTGCCTGAGATACCTTCATGGGATTTGAGATATGCACAGATCTCTCTCCTGTAGATAAAACAACATTCATTTCCCTAGTATTGGATCAGGAGCTCTTAGCTGTTTGGGGAATCCAGATATAAATAGCTCTCAGTGTATCTCCTCCTGAACTTTTTCTAGTGAGAAATGCAGGCAGAGAAGTAATGAAACATGATATGATGGGAACCATGATAGAAGGGGTCAACAGAGGAAAATGAAAGAACACAGGAGCTGGCAGATGGTATAATAATCAAGGCACTGGATTCCATGTGGCCAGCCGTGTTTCAAGGTCCATATCCTGCAACTTGAAACTCATGCCGGGTGCATGTGCGTACATGCCCAAAATGAGAGGAGAATGGAAAAGGGATTGCAGCATGGTCATCCCCCCAGAGGGTGATTTCTCACTTTCTGTCTCTGGCAAGTGCACAAGTGCTATAGCAAATCTTTGTAAAAAAAAAAAAAAAAAGAAAGAAAAAAAAGAACACAAAAGAAAAAATAGAAAGCTTTTTGGAGACAATGTAAATAATGATGAATTCAAGTCTGAGAAGAATTACATTGGAGTGGATTTAAATTAAATCTCAGTGAGGCAGTTGGGTAAATATCTGTAACAGGCAATATTTTGTTCTCTACATCCTTCACCCACTGGTGTCATGTCAATGAACATGTTACCTGGCCAAAGGGACTTAGAAGTTGCAATTAAGATCACTAATCATTTTACCTTAACGTGATGAGATTATCCGGAATTATCAAGGTAGGTCCGATATGATTACATGAGCCTTTAAAAGCAGAATGTTCCCTGGATTGAGACTAGTAGAGAAAGTCAAAGAAATGCAACAGAGGAAGGTGAGGAGACTGGCAGAATAAGACTCTCCTCTGTCACTGTGTCACGGAGACCGGAACTTGATTCCTGCAACTACAGGAACTAAATTTTGCCAACTACTTAGATGAGTTTGGAAGTGGTTTCCTTCTCTAAGTTCCAAAAAGGGATGTGACCTTACTGACACTCTTGGTTTCAGTCTTGTGAGACTCTCAACAAAGAACCTTGTAGAACTAGACCCAAACTCCTGACCCATGGAAACTGTGACAGGATAAATAGGAAATTTTTTACTCCAGACACTCAATTTGTTAAGCAGGAATAGAAAACTATATTGCATCTTAGATAAGAGGTTGGGGAATGAGAAATAAGTTTTTCTTCACATTATCTAACACAATGCAGTTTAATTTTTGAAAGAAAAGTCTATTAACAAGTTGATCTGCCAGGTAAAAGAAATACGTTCAGTGAAAAGATCCCCTACACACCAGGCATTGCTTGGAGAACTCTGCATTATCATGTAATCATCATAACCAAAGCTATGGAGAAATGTTATATTAGTCCCATTTTATAGATGAGAAGGCTGAGGATTCTTGGTGTGATATGAGATAAGAGTCAATGGCCAACCAAAAATAACTTACAGATAACCTCAGTCTCTCTGAAGGGCAATCTCCTGTGTTTCATTTGTAATGGATACAAAAGGTCTATCCTCAAGAACATGGTTGTCTGTGTTTATGTGCACAGAGCAAAAAATGGTCACATTAGGGGCTCTTTATAGAATGATAATTCTTGTGCTCTTGAAGAAAGCTTCTAAGAAACAGGACTCTTATCTGCAGGAGACAGAGTTCTCCCTGAGCAAGGGTTCCATTCTCTCCAACGTAATATCCTGGAATAAGGACAGTCATGTCACTGGCTCACGCATCGCAGTGAATTGTGTAATTGAAGCACATGGTACCTGATGCTAGAAGTGTGGCCCTTTGGATTCTGGAACTAAGGCTGGCAGTATCCTAAACAGGATTCCACAGAGGATGTCTATGCACTCCTAATTCCTGCAGTGAGGTGCAAGAATCATCTGGCATCTGGTCTAAGATGGCCACGCACACATTGCATCTGAAGAGCTCGTGGTTATCTGACCCATCTTGTTTCGCTGTGGTGTGCCCACATTAATCTTCTCACTGATTTATCTCTTCTCATTCCGAACAGCCTGGATGCCATGACTTCAATCACTTTCTTTGGGAAGTTATTCTGTTGTCTAATTGACCCTACTATTAATTTTATTTTCTATTATCTAATTTATTCCACACTCCTGTTCTCCCCCCTCACACACACACACACACACACACACACACACACACACACACACACACATATACACCCAGTTTCAGGCCATTACTTCTTATTTCTTTCAGTTCTAATTAATCGTTATTTTTCCCCGTAAGGTCTCAGGATAATCACAAATACAGAGAACACAACATTCACAGCAAATATACTGGGAGGCAAAATCTTCACATAATCCACTGCCCCTTACATGGCAGAGACTAACCTCTCCCCATTATAATTTTAAAATGACAGATTCTCTTTTTTTTTCTGAAATCTGTAACTCTATGCATTTTTATAGTGCATCCAAATATTCTCTCTTCTTTTCCCTATCCTTCCTCTCTCTTTTCATTTTCATTTGTCTTCCTTTCCTCTTCCTCTGTTTTTTATCTTGTTGTCTGTCCTCTCACTCTTTATGTAAGCAAGGTTTGCTGTTTTTATCCTGCCAATAGAAGCAACTTGATTTTGTTGTTGTTGTTGTTCTTTTTGTTTTGCTTTTAGGTTTTTGCCTTAGGGCATTTGCACTCCCTGGAGAAAGACAGAGACAGAATCAGAGAAGGAAAGTGAGAAATCATCCCCCAGAGGGTTAGCCATGTCACAATTCCTTCTCCTCTATTCTCCTCTTGGAATTTTAGGCATGCACGCACGTGTGCCTGGCATGATTTTCAAGCCACCAGGTATAGTACTCGAACATGGTTGGCCATGTGGGAATCCAGCACTTTAACCACCATACTACCTGTTGGCCCCACATCTTGCTTTTTAAAATGTCATATAGTCTAGAAAATATAAGAAAGTATATAAAATTTGTTTTAATGATCTGTTTTCATAAGAACCAAGTTAACCACTGTAAATTTTGCCATGGTCCAAATATAACATTAGGTTGTCAGGAAAGTTATGATGCATTTTTTATGCAAAAATGTGTCGTAATTTTCCCAACAACCCAATAGTATGACAGACCCTAACACACTGAGGGCTCCACCAGAACCAATGGTCTCTAAGCTTTCTTAGGTGGATCTGCTACCATTCCCTTTTTTTAATTGATGAGGACTTTGCCTTCTTCTGCCTCAGCTGGTATGAAAAAAAGTATCAACTGCTCTAGTAGCTTGGGAGAAAAATGTTTGCTTGAGAGATGAGGGGATGTTTCATGAAAGTGGTGATAGTTAAGCTCCATTGCCTGGGGGAGTGTGGGGTCAGGTCCGAACTACATGGAGGACAGGAAGAAGGAGGAGTATTCCAGAAAGAGATAGCGGTACAAGAAAAAGAGGTACAAGTTCTGACAGATAATACTCAGATTTGAGGAGCATTGAGAAGTCCCATGTGTTAGATATAAAGGGTGGCAGAAAAGATGCAGTGAGAATTGAGACTAGGGAGTTATGTTAGCCATAGACTTTGAAAGCCCTGAATGACAAGGTAAGCAATGTGGGGAAACAGGAGACGCTAAAGATTTCAAGCAGTCAAGTGACATGATAAAGACTATATTTTGGAAAATTATTCAAGTAGCACTGGGAGGCAATATTGTATGGTGAAAAGATATGTGTTTTAAACTGGATGAGTACAGATTCAAGTCCCAGTTCCCCCCTTTATAAAGCATGTGTGGCACTTGGCAAATTATCCAGGACCACGACCCTTCAGGTTCCTCATTCATAAACTATAGATAATAATACTTACTCTGTAGGATCATCTTACTTCACATCTCTGGGAGCAGAGCCTGAGAGAAGAATTGTTATTCAAGTGATTTATTAAGGACACTCTCCCATGGAAGATCTTAGGGATATAAAAGATAGCAAAAGGACCAAGCCAAGTGATCATGCAATTTTAGACAAAGTCTACAGAGATTAGTTTTAACCTCATATTTCCAAGTGGACTCCAGAGTGCAGCTTAAAGCTCAGAGATGTTCTGATCCGCAGCAAGGGAGCTGAGTTATTTGCACTCCCAGGAGTTATGGCTGTGTGAATTGGAAGATGATGAAGTCAACACTTGGAATACATCTATCAAGAGGTAGGGTCTTCAGGAGAGGAGCAAGAGGAGAAATTCCATTGTGGACATGATATCCCAAGAGGGAAATCAGCAAATAAAAAAGAGACATTGGTGTCTCTCTCTCCCCCATAAGATATATTGAAACAAAAATGTAAGGTTAATTTCAATGGGATGAGAAATGTAACAAACCAATATTAGTCATTTAAATCCATCACTTCTGAAGAGAACTAATCCTAGGGAAGGCAGGTTTTTTGCTGGACAAGGTAAGTGGGCTATGATGTGAACTGGTTTGGCTAGAGAGGGGTAACAGGCTGGCATGGAAAAGCTGACACAGGGCACATGTGAGGAGAAATGCAGGGAAAAGACCAGGAGATGAATCAAATGCCAGAGGAAGACACAGAAAGAGTACACGAGAAGATCTGAAAGAATCTAGAAGGTGATGTCTTGGGGAACCCAAGACATTTTTCATTGTTGAGAGAGTTTTGCAATGTGGTAGTTCTTTCCATACAAAGTCGGTAAAATTTACGTCTTTAACTGCTGTCTTCAGAAGTGACTGATGGGGCGTGTCTGAGTGTGCCTGTTACAGGAAATGACACCCTGTGTCAGACCAGGGGACCCTCCTTTGTGCTTCCAACAACTACCTTTCCTGAAGTCGGTTACATTCTGGTTGTACAAGACACCCATTTGTTGTAAGAAAATGCGAAACAGCAACTCTGCAAGCATGGTCTCTAGGCAGTCAGAAACAACCCAGAATGGGACTGCAAACAGTGGGGAGAGAAAGGAAACTGCATCTGAACTCAATTATATCAGCCAGCCAATCAGTTCTCCAAGGCACTGTGTATTATTCATAGTAAACGTTAAAACAAAAAAGAAAATGGAGACTAATCATAAAAAAGCCTAATCATGAAAATAGAGCACACGCATCTCTAAACAAAGAGCCCTTGGAGCCAATCACAAGAGATATAGAGTACAGTTGTAAACTGGCTGAAGCATCAGAAAAAAAATCCCAAGTTAATCAGAAGCCATTCTTCCTATAGAGTAAGCTCGTACCCATTATAATCCACTGTGCTAATGACCATTACTCAAAATGACAACATCGTAACTAAAATCACCATTTGTTCAAGTTAATTTCTTAAAGATCTGTGATTTTCCTCCATTACATTTAATATTTATGAATCCTTACTCACTGGAACTTCTCTATTTTCTGGTTATTACCATTCATTTTCAGGATGTAAAATGAAGGTCATTAAAGTTGGACTTTTTCTTTTCTTTTGCATTTACCTAGCATTACATCTTTAAAAGGCAATATAATTCCAATCAAATGCTTGGCATGCAATAACAATTTTACCATTACTTGAATATTATGTTATTGGGAACAAAATTCAGGTCCCATTAACTTTGTCTGCTACATACAAATATTTCTCGGTTTAAGCAATAGCCACTTTCTAACAAATCTGGCTGGAAAGTGAATACTCTTTGTAGAAAAATCCTGATTTCACTCTGACTTCTATTGTAAGAGAAGAAAAAAAAATATTGGATAGAAATTGAAAACCACTGGCAAAGAAGAGAGGGAGTTGGCAGGCAGGTTAATGGCATGCTGGGTACAATGTTCTGTGTTCTCTTTCCTCATTCTTTCCTCATTCCCTGAAATTTCTCAGTTGTCTTGCGATTCCTTTGGGATATGAAATCCATGGTTCTTGGAACTCGGTGACTTTCTACCTCTCCTTAAAACTTACAGTATATACATGAAATCCGTTTGGTTTGCCAATGGGTTCTATAATCAAACAAATGAGATATTCTTCAATTTTACAAATCTTTGGATTTTGAAAAGAAAATGCACGCCCTGTGATCAAAGGTACCTAATAGAAAATCTCTAAAACTTAGGCTACTAGAATACTGGTTATTTCACTTAGATCACCCCCCACACACATTCTCATGCAGTGCCTCTCATTCCTTGGCCTTAGTGGAGATGCTGACTTTTAATTGAACACATGAAACAAAAGGAGAGATTTACGTTCTCTCCATAAGAGCCTGTGTATTGGTGGACGAGTTATTCTTAGACCCTGTGTCTGTATAATGCTTCCCCACTCCCACTTCTTTTCCAAATTTAGAAACACTTTTTCAGAGAGAAAATTCCAGAAAAGTTTATCTGTCATTGCCCTTAGAGTCCCTTTGTGTAAAGATGGAAAGAGAAAAAGTAGGGTCTGGGGGAAAAGAGAGAGAGAAAGAACAAAAATGGAGAAGCACTTAATGCAATAAAATGGTAGAAAAAGACTAACTGCACAGCGAGGGCCTGGACTAGTATGGAAGGCTCTCTCATGGTGGGAAAATGAAATTGAAAAGAGATCTTACTGGGTATCAAATCCCACCTTCACTATAAAACCCAAATATGCAAGAAAATAGCCAAACTTAATGCCAGTTTTAGTTTCTAATTAAATCCTTTGCCTTTGGAGAATTCACACAAAAGAAAACAAAGAGGGCAGGAAGGCATTTCAGCCTTACTTTCTTTTGACTTAGTGAAAAGTTTCAATGTTGTCTTTGGTTGGCTTTCCATCATAGAAGGGGTAGGGTGTAATGGAAAATAAGGCCAGATGTAAACCAGGCCTGTGAAGACGTACCCATGGGCCAGCAGGTGGCGTGGTGGTTAAGGTGCTGGATCCCAAATGGCCAACTGCATGATTCAAATCCTGGACCCAGTGACTTGAAAATCACACCAGGCCTGTGTGTGTGCATGCTCAAAGTTCTAAGAGAATAGAGGAGAAGGGATTACATGGTGGCCATCTCCCCTAGGGATGATTTCTTGCTTTCCCTCTCTCTGTCTCTCTATCTCTCCATCTCTCTGGTGAGTACTCATGCCCTACAGCAATATTTTTAAAAAAAGAGTATCCTGATATACCAGACCAACAGTCTATACTCTCCTCCTACTCACTGTTAGTACAAAGAAAAGAAATTTACACCTCGGCCACATACAATTTATGCATCACAGATAAAACAGTGATGGGTCTCTTCTTAGGATTGCTTCAGGAAAAAAAAAAAAACAGAACATTCTATCAGCATTGAAAAGACTCAATAGAGGTTAAAAAAGTTGGCTATCCCTTCTTTTCTAAGAGCTCAAATTAAGAATACATTTGAGAGTCAATTGGGAAACAAGTCAAAGGAGGTAAGGAACTGCCTACTAACCCCCAACGAGTTTATTTCCAAAAAGGGGGGCAATGTGAGGCGAGGAAATGGACACGGCTTGGAAGAATCACATCAGCAGAAACAATGGCAGAAGCAGAAAACGATTACAGAGAGAAGGTGAGTGCTCACTTCAACTACACTCCTGAAAATGGAAGAGAGATTGGTGTAGGTGGAAGACTTGGTGAATGATAGGAGACTGTGAACAATGGAACAAAAAAGCCTTTGAAGTTATCAGGCCTAGGAAGTCAGCGGATCCTGGTAACTCAAACAGTAACCAAGAAGTTGATCGGGAATTTGATCCTCCCCTCCAGGGAAAAGATGAGAATGCCAGTTACAAGAAGGTATAAATTGAACTACCAGATAGCACACCGATTAGAGCAGAAACATATTACTCTCGGTGCAACTGAAAGTATTCACACATCTTTATGTTCACAGTCCTTGAAACACAGAGCAACTCAATAAATTCTTATTTATGTGAAGCTGTCAGCAGTACAGTGACTAGATAGTTTTCCTCTTTTGTTTATAGGTAGAAAGGGATAGAGCACACGTGATTCTTTTTCTTCGTTCCAATCTGCTAGCGTCTGCCCTTAGAATTGCGGTGTTAAGATGAAAATTGAAGGGATTCGACAGTTTTACCATACATCTTTTTATTCACAAAGACTTCTAATCTTGAAACCGGCTCTTTGTTTTAAATCAGGCATCTATTGATTAACCACGAGACAGCGCAGCTCACCAGGGGCTGAGGTGGGGATACACGATGGAGTTAGGACAGTTAAACACTGAAATCGATCCTCCCTTTCTCCCACCGCTGTTGCTGTAGCAAGCTGTTTCTCTAAGCTATTAATTTTATTATTAGCACACCTGGAGGCATTGGTTCCCTCAGGGAAAAGCAATTCAACTGTGTGTGCTACAATCTAGCGGTGGATGATCAATGACGCAGCTGGGACAGGACAGAGTTCTATCCCATCCCCACCTGTTTAAAATTTGGGGACAGTCTATCTTGGGGAGGGGCACCGAACAACATGCTGTTTCAGACCTGTTCCTTGAACTCTTTCAGCAAACTTCAGCTACCAAGAAGTTGCTTTTTTCTACCCTAATTTAGCCCCTTCACCTCATGGCTTTCTGGGAACCATTCCTCCCTTGCATTTCTGTGTGAAATGGGAGATGCAGAACAGGGAGCATACCGAGATCGGGAATGTAAGCTGACTGTCCAAGATCTAACCCTCCTTCCCGATGTGTTCTCCTTACCCAGAGCAATGTGGTCCCCATGCACTGCACAAAGACATGTGTACTTTGGGAAAACCAAGCTCGTGACCAGCTTTCAGAAAGAATGTTTCATGTGGACATCTGGATACCTGATTTCTCATTTAAAAATGAGGTGTTCTCGAACTACTGGACCGCTATGATCTGTTGTGCAATTGACCAGAATTGAGGAGTGGCTGCCCCCTTCACAGAACACATGAGTTCTATGGTTTCTTAAATCTGCACTTAGCTCACACCAGTTGCTAATTCTACCTGCTCAGTTCCTATGCAGATTATCTGTACAATAATAACAATTTCAATTATCTGACAATATTCTGATATAAATTTCATTCTCAAGTCTTGGGAACTCCCTCATATCTCAATCTTCCCTCATTCTTTACTTTCCCCTTTCTTCCTCCTGACCCTCTCTCCTGTCCGCTCTCTCTCTCTTTCTCGCTCTCATACATACCATAATCTCAGTGATTAACAGAAGCACATTTTAGAACAGAGGAAGTGGAAAGAGGTACCTGGTGGACATCTAAGCTAATGGCACTGCTTTAAAGGTGTCCAGATGATGTGGTTGCAGCTTCCTGGTCCACGTCCTTTTGGAAAAATTGTGGGTTGTCAGAAAAGTCATGATGCATTTTTGCATTAGAAACCAGAAAAATACATCATGACTTTTCTGACAATCCAATATATGTGTGTTCTTTTATCTTAAAGATTTATTTAATTTTATTATTATTGTTGTTGTTATTGTTATTATTTCAGAGAGATTTTGCTGTAGGGTGTGTACACTCCCCAGAGAGATAAAAAGTGAGAAATCACCCTCTGTGGGGGCAGCCACATCGCAACCCCTTCTCATTCATTGCCCTCTTGGGATTTTGGGCATGCATGCACACGTACCCATTTTAGCCTCCAGGTCCGGGACTAGAACCACCATCAGCCATGTATGTGGGAGTTCAGCATTGTTACAATTATGCCATTTTCTGGTTCCTATTATTATTATTTTAAAATTTGCTATAGGGAGCATGAACTCACTAAGGAGAGACAGAGAGAGAGAGAGAGAAAGGGAAAGTAAGAAAGCAAGTCTACCAGGTCTAGGACTCAACTTGTGGTCAGCCAGGTGGAAGCCCAGCATTTTAACCACCATGCCACCTGCTGGCCCCCTGTATGCGTTCTTATAGTGTCTACAATATTAAATTAGATGTCAGAGAAGTTCTAGGACTCAGTTTTATCCATGGTTCTTACCCACGATCACATATTCTATACTGGCTAGGTTTCAGGGTGAGTGCAGTTTACAGTAAAGAGCACAAATAAGTAATACACTACCATAAATAAGCAATCTACTGAGCTGTCCTGCCAGCTCCTGGACAAAGTATGACTAAGACACTTACAACACAATTTATGTCTCCTCCAAAGACTGACCTCTTGACTGAGTGAATCACATGCTAGACTCTGTTCCAAGAACAAATGGTTCAGATGTGGTGAATTTCTTCACCTGGCCTTCCATCATTGGGAATCCATAGGATTCCACCTGTGACTTCCAGCATGCCATGCTGTAGGAGGAGCACCTCCTCTGGAATGATACAGATGTGGGGCTTAAGCTCTGCCATTGGCACTTCTTAACCATGTAGCCCTCTTGGGCTACTTCAGAGTTTATAAACTGTGGTTCTTAAAAGGTCACAACTAAAAATGATCAGCATGATGTCTATCTCTGGTAGAACAGTATAGAAACCAACTGCCCCATTCCTCAGTGACTCTAAGAGGGATCTTGCTGAATCGACGGCCAATCTTGGAATTCAGGATCCCAGAATCAATGAACTACCTCATGAAATATGTGGTAATATATACTATAGAGAATAGAGGAGTGTGACCTTCATGGTCAGATACATAGATATATATATATTCAGCATTTTACAGTCAAGATTCATGAACACACACACACACATATAACTTTTATGTTAATAATTATAAATGAATAATAACAACTATGAGCAAGGGTTAGGGAATGAGTAGAGGTATAGATGACATGGTAAAATGTTGATAACTTTTTAAATTATGTGATGGTTATGTGGGAATTCATTATAACATCCTTTGTGTTTTATAACTTTTTTAAAAAAGTAATACAATTTAAACAATAAAACAAATTTGGTATCCAAATTGAGATGTGCAGACTGGGCTATGAAAAACTAACAAATATAAAACATAAAGAGTCTTTTATGAAATTAAATCTATTCTTTATTCAATTTAAAAGGATTGTCTTATTTTGATCTGAGGTGATCTTTCTTATTTTTTAGTATTTAAATATTCACTCTTGTATAAAATGATAATAACAGTAATAATAGTTATCATTTATCAAAAACAGACCTGCAGCTTGATTTTGTAACAAAAGTTTTCTTGGAGCACAGCCAAGATGCTTTATTTTAGGATGAAAGTTTTATTTTAAAATCCACATTTCAGTTTGGTTGGAACACATCCTCCTTTTATCGATTGTCTGTAGCTAGGACTGGAGTTGAGTGGCTGTGACGGAGGCCCTAGTGCCCATATAGCCTAAGATCATTGGAGCTTTGCCAGAACAAAAATCACAGGACTACCTGTATTCTTGACATATAATATGTGCTCAATAAAAGTTCCCACATCTTCTGTCTGAAAGACCAATTCCTTCAGGTCTATTGTAGGTGATTGAGTACTAATTGGATGTATTAATTTAATCTATTAATGGGTGATAATGGCTTAGTATCTCACTACTCCCAGATAAGACACTCCCCTCTTCCTCTTCAAATACAAATGCCAGCATGGAGGACATGGTTATAAACCAGTTCTAGGACATGAGATTACAACACTCTCTTGCGGAGGGGAAACTTTTTCCACTGAGATTCTTTACTGCCTCCTTCCATCCATTTCACCAGATGCTCTTGGTATTTATTCTATTTTTATAATTACACAGATTGGTATAAATATATTATAAACTCACATGGGCTGGCCAGTATTCTCTACAACAGTCAAACCCTTTAGGAAATATGTGATGGGAGAATAGCACAGTAGCTAAGAGTGAAGTTCAGCAACTAACAAACCTCACTCTTTAATCTGCTGGTAAATAGTTTAGAATAATTTAGAACCATAGATTTAAGCTAAGTATCCCCAGCCATAAAATGAATATGGGAATAGCATCCATCTTTCAGAGATTTTGTGAGGATTAATGAGAAATTTCGAAGGAAGTGCTTATCACAGCTAACATTTATGAAGCACTTACTATTTTTATACCTTGTGTTGCAAATGTCAGTACCTCCTAGGGATAATGATCCTTGCTAAATTGGGTTTGTCCAGGGACCAAAAGTTAGAGTATGTGACCTTCAAGAACTGCACCCTGTCCCAACCCCCTGTTCCTTCTCACTGTCATTAATCCCTCACTAAAAACCCAATTTCAGAAGGAGAACAGCTTTCATAAAGTCACAGGTGCCTCACATGGAAATCTCTTCCAAATGTATAATTCTGTAACTCGGCATGCTACCTTAATAGTCTACAGTTCCAGTAATAAAGATAGGTTAATTTTGCATTAGATGAGCTTTAATGTACATTCAGAAATCAGAAACCAGCTTATGTGTTCATTAGTGAAAATCTTGCCTAAAGTGGGTCATGTAGAACTAGAGGAAATTCAGAGACTTTAGGAAGAAGGAAGGTATTTTGCTTCACATGTTATTTTCCATAATTTATGATGAGTTGAAGGGTTGTGAAGCAAATGAGTCCGATATGTTTTCTAATGGGTCACTGGTACATAATGGTTTGAGGGATCACCCAGGACGTGGCTTTTCCCATGGTATTGGCATCCTTTGTCTGACCTGTGCAAAGGGTGGTAGGCAGCTGCGATGGCCTCATTACCAGTGAGGGGAACACCTGGCATGACCTTCTCATTTGGCACATTAGCAGGGAGCCACCCTTCGCAGAGGTTTAGCCTTATTTGAAGCTGCCATGCAAAGATCTTGGGCTTGAAATGAGATAGACCTATGGTTGCTTCCCTGCTTTGCCCAAAATCTTGGGCGAAATGCCACACCTTCAAAAGTCTAAGTTCCCACAGCCAATATAATAATAATAATAATAATAATAATAATAATAATAATAATAATAATAATAATAATAATAATAATAATAATAATAATAATAATAATAATAATAATAATAATAATAATAATAATAATAATAATAAGGATTTCTGGGACAAAGAATGGTGCCTATAAAGCTCATTTCACAATTCCTTTCAAAAAGCTCTGAATGAACTTATTTGTGAAGCTTCTTAAAGAGTATTTTGAACATAGCAAGCACTCAGAAAATGGCAGTTATAATCATTATTGTCACCTTCTTCATTGTCACTGTTGCTAGCAAAGCGGCCCAACAAGATAAAGAAAAAACATATTTTTATAGATCTTATAGTCTATAACACCTCAAGTAGAAACAGTAATAGGCTCAAACAACAGTATAAACTTCAAATTTCAACCTCCACCTACAAATGGCTACACCTCTTTTTGACTCTGACTAGGTTAAAGGAATTCGTATGTGAAAATAGAGAGGCCATTCCTATATGTTGAGAAGAATCTTTTCCTCAGCCTCCTGCCTGATATAACTGTGTGGTAAAGAGATCCCCCAGGCTGTGTACAAAGGAGAGAATTCACAGGTACCACTTAAAGCAAGCTGAAACGCTTAAGAAAACAAAGATATCCTCTGCCCAAGTTTCCCTGGTGTACACGGGGAATCCGATTCGCACTTTCATTTAACAGCCACAGGAATTGCACACCTACAGTGATTTCCCTGGAGCACAGTGCTGGAAATGTACCCCAAGGACAAAGAATGGTGCCTAGAAAGTTCATTTCACAATTCCTTTCAAAAAGCTCTGAATGAACTTATTTGTGAAGCTTCTTAAAGAGTATTTTGAACATAGCAAGCACTCAGAAAATGGCAGTTATAATCATTATTGTCACCTTCTTCATTGTCACTGTTGCTAGCAAAGCGGCCCAACAAGATAAAGAAAAAACATATTTTTATAGATCTTATAGTCTATAACACCTCAAGTAGAAACAGTAATAGGCTCAAACAACAGTATAAACTTCAAATTTCAACCTCCACCTACAAATGGCTACACCTCTTTTTGACTCTGACTAGGTTAAAGGAATTCGTATGTGAAAATAGAGAGGCCATTCCTATATGTTGAGAAGAATCTTTTCCTCAGCCTCCTGCCTGATATAACTGTGTGGTAAAGAGATCCCCCAGGCTGTGTACAAAGGAGAGAATTCACAGGTACCACTTAAAGCAAGCTGAAACGCTTAAGAAAACAAAGATATCCTCTGCCCAAGTTTCCCTGGTGTACACGGGGAATCCGATTCGCACTTTCATTTAACAGCCACAGGAATTGCACACCTACAGTGATTTCCCTGGAGCACAGTGCTGGAAATGTACCCCAAGGTGTCAGGAACACATGCGTATAGCGAGGTCTGCCTTTCCTCAAGACACCTGCAGCGTACGAGTCTTAATGAATTTAAAAGAAACAGACACTGACACTAAAATGACACATTTTGTGAAAAAGATATATTATGTTTTCCACATTCTTTCCTCGCCCAGCCCCTCAGCAGGATTTCCCCCTTTGAGAGAAGGGTGCTCAGACTGTTTCCATACTGAGGTAGCAACACAGATCTTTTCCATGTCTGACACCACACTTTGTGCGGACACAGAGACAGATCCCATCTACCCTACAGGACGCCATTGGTGCCCCCCCTTCTTCAGATGTATGGGTAGCAATTATGTCCTATAATGTCCGTTTTTCCTTTCCTCAAACTCACACAGTGTCAGACAGGAACAAAGAGCAGCCCGTCATTTATGTTTATGAATGAAGCTCCATAGTTACATCATTGAAAGAGTCAGAAGGCGTTTTCCCTCACTACATCTCAACCAAGTGTTGACACACTGAGACTGCATAGTGAGCATTGTCAAAACCCACAGAAGAGACCCAAGTTCCATCTTCATTCTCCTGTCTCCGTCATAGCAAGAAAGACCTAACACCGTCCACGCATTTGACTCTTATTAGTGATGTATGCTCTCTGTGCCAGCCATCCGGGGCGTGGGTTCTACTCCTACAGAGACTCGGGTTAGCTGAGAGCAAATGAGGGGTTTTCTCATCCTATCTCATCAAATCTCCATTTCTTCACATGCAGAGTAAGTTAAGACAGGAGAATAGAAAACAAAACAAAAGTTTTCATGTCTTTTACTAACACCAATCCACTAGATCATCATGTTAAATGGAGTCTTGTGCTGCCCTCTGGATTTAGCAGAAAAGCCATCATGGTCGGATGGGTGCTGCCTACACAAGGATTAGAAAAGGAGGTGGAGCAGTGAGCACCAGCTTTGCCACTTGATCCCCAGGGTAGCCCAAGATGATAGCTGTACAAAAAGCATTATCTGGACCAGCCCCGTAGTCTAGAGGTTACGCGAGCGGCCTCCCACGTGGTCGGCCACGATTTACATAGTGACCCTGTGACTTGAGAAACACTGGACGTGTGTGTGTGAGCCCACAGTTCTGACAGGATGGAAAAATGGAGACGGGATTATGGCCCAACCACCTTTCCCTGGGGGGTGCTTTCTCCTTCTGTTCTCCTACCCCTCCATAAAGTGCACACACCCTCAGGCAGTTAAAATAAACGATTATCCAACATTAACCTTGAGAGCTGCTAATAAATTCTCCTTAGTAATAAGTTATTCCTTTCTGATACTGTGAGGCCGTGTGGACGTGACCAATGGAGCAGGTGACACGTCACAATGCCAGCAACATTGCCTTCTTTGTCTCTGAGACATGTTATTTCTGTATGAAAGAACTGGGATTCAAGTAGTAAAAGGTAAGAGAATTTTTCACAAGTGATGAATCCCATCTACTGCTTCAATATATTAAAGCACACTTAAACTGTCTATCTGATCTCGCTGGGAGTACATATTCAAGTCCTTGAAATAAAGAGATCACGCCCTTCCTTCACACCTTCTCTCACCGTACCAAACAGTCTTGTATAAAAATGCTCAGCCTTGTTCTTGTCTCCTTGTCCTAACTGCATATTCCTTAGCTGCGCTCCTTAGTACCATAATAATTGTTTTCTCCTATTACTAATATGCCTGCTTTTCTTTTAAGGAAAGGTGACAATGTTAATACAATGGGGGCGGGGAGTTTAAACAAGGCCTGCATGTAAAGGGATGGGAATCTTGGTGGCTGTGAGAAATGGACCTACTCCAAGTCTATGCTGAGGGACCTGCAAGGATTGCCATCCATGTGAAAGGAATGGGAAACTAAACAAAGCATTCCAGGAATTGTGAGTAGTAAGTTTGTTTTGTTTTTGTTTTGTTTTTTAAATTTTGCTAAAGGGCACACTACTTGCTGGGAAGAGGGAGAGAGAGGGAAAGTGAATAAGCATCTTCCGTGGGGGATGATCATACCACAACTTCTTCATTTCTCCCTCATTTGGGCATTCTGGGCACAGATGCACACACACCTGGAGTGTTTTCCAAGCCACCAGGTCCAGGATTTGAACTGTGCAGTTATTCCTGTGGCGTCCATCCAATTTAACCACCGAAGGATTTTTCTATAGAGTACTCACTTTCCAACCAGAATTTTTAGAAAGTAGCTATTCATCTCCTGTGAACACCCGTGGGAAGTCATGCCTGATCTCTACTTCTACAGAGATCCTGAAGAGATTGAAAAGAAGGAGCAGGCTGCAGCTGAAAAGGCTGTGACCAACGAGGAATTTCAGGGTGAATGGACTACTCCCGGAGCTCCTGAGTTTACTGCTTACTCAGCCCGAGGTCGCAGACTGGTCTGAAGGCATGCAGGTGCCTTCTGTGCCCATCCAGCAGTTCCCTACTGAAGACTGGAGTGCTCAGCCTGCCACCGAAGACTGGTCTGCAGCCCCCACTGCTCAGGCCACTGAATGGGTGGGAACAACCACTGAGTGGTCTTAAGTCTGCTCTTCACAGACTCTTACAAAAAGTGGAAATAAGAAAAGATAAGGAAAATAAACAACAGTTTATATTTAAAAAAAAGAAAGTAGCTATTGGCCTGCAAGTAAGTTTTTGATTCTATGGGTTTTCTTTCTATACATCCTGTGCACTTGCCAGAGAGAGACAGAGTGAGAAAGAGAAGGAATGTGAGAAATTGCCTTCAAAGGATTTGCCCACGCCACAATCCTCTCTCTCAGTCTCCTATTGAGATTTTGGGCACACATACACACACACACACACACACGTACTCAGTGTGATTTTCAAGCTGCAAGTCTGAGATTCAAACTGCACAGCTGACTACGTGAGATCCAACACCTTTACCACCTTCATGTCACCTGTTGGCCTAAAAGTTTTTAATTAATCAATTCATCCTATTCACAAAATAACATATGTATGAGGGTAAGTGTGTGCATTATTTTTACAAACGGAATGTTATCTCTGAATTGTGTATATATGCATGTAGTTATTTTACACACACGTAAGATTCCTATGCATGCTATTAATCTTCTGGATTTTTTTTCCTGTCTTGCTAATTTGTTCATATAGTAGGAATATTTTCTGAATCAGAAGTCAGAACTAAATTTCTTTTTGTTCCAAGATGTTACAGGTTCATATTTTTGTCATTACTTTTTAAAACCTTTCTAGAATTTCTTTTTCAAGCAAGAATCTAAGTATCTTTTCATTGTACCAGCACCGTTTACTGATGTGCTGGAAAAGCAAGACCAAAATTAATGAGAAAAATATTTACCAGTTAGATAACAAAAGTAAAGCAGTACTACAAGCATATCTATGCATAAATTATTAAAAAATGAAGTAATATACATTTTACAAGTGGTTAATAAGCTTAACGAATGAAATCCCCTCTTTCAATAATAATAGAAATAGAGTTGTCTACCTGCCTAATTAGCACTTTTCAAACAAGGACTGTATCCAGGTTGGCAAGAGTTGGTGAAATGGGCTTTCTCAAATGCTGCTGCTGAAACTATAGAGAAGTAGAGAAAAGTGAAAAGCAGTAGATCTTCAAAATATTTATAGCCTTTGACCTAGAAATTGTATTATGGCTCCCTGGCTCCTTTTCCCCCTGATGTCATGGCCCTCAGAAACCTGGGGTACAGTAATAAGGAGGAAAGGAAAATTACCTGGCTAAATCCTGTGAGATTTTACTGAGCACCTGGCTTACATCACACCATGGCGATGAAGCAAAATGCAGACTCCAGCTTGGTTCGCTATTAAAGACTTTCACAAAGATGTTCAAAGCTCCAGACATATAAGAACTTTAAAGTTTCCCTCCTATCAATCACATTCCTTTTTTGCTCTACCTTTGCCTTCACCCGTATCTAAATGGGACACAGAGAGAGGGGACAGGGAGCTTTGTGGGAAGGTGGCGAGGACCTTAACCTTAATAGGAGCAGACTTTCAGAACAACCTGGGTTCTGTCCTATATTTGATACCTCCACACCCTATCTTAAACATCCTAAATAACACCATTGGTAACATTAGATTGGGGGAAAACATCGTTATCTTCATTTCTCACTTACACCCTTAGTGACGGTGGGTGGGACACTCCAAGGTAACCCTCCAAGGCTATAACCTTCTACCTGCAAGATCCGGGGCATCACTGTTTAAGAAAAATACTTCAATTCAATCAGTCAAAAAAAAAAAAAAAGATATAAAACAAAGAAATGTCATTAGAAGATATTCTGCTTTAAAGAATTCGGAAAAACATCTGAGTTAAGGGCACCGTATTGGAAGTTTTCTGGGTTCATTTCAAATAGTGGTCTTTTAATTTAGATTTCTACAGAACTATTATGTCTCAAATTATAATTCATAGCATTTATGTTAAGGAGATAATCTATATTACTGATGAAAGTTACAGCCCAAGGTACATAGTATGCTGTTATTATTATTATTATTTGGAGAGGTTTTTGCTATAGGGTGCATGCACTCACCAGAAAGACAGAGAGAGAAAGAAAGTGAGAAATCACCCCTCAGGGGGATGGCCATGCCACAATTCCTTCTCCTCCATTCTGCTCGTGGGATCTTGGGCACGCACGCACCCAGGCCCGGCATGAATTTAAGCCACTGGGTCCAGGACTTGAACTGCGGTCAACTACATGGGAGTTCACTGATATAGCCATTATGCCAACTGGTGGTCCCATGTTTTAAAAATTGCTAGAAACTCTAAAGTTTAAAAAAATGAACTTTTAATTGTATTTTGTGGCTTTGAGAAACTAAATTCACACATACTACAACTGCAGATATTTGCACACTATGTAGCAAAAACAAATGAAAAATTTAAAGTGTCCATCAAACCATGAGTGATTCTATAAACTACAGTAATTTATAAAGAAGTTTTCTATCTAAAGGCCATCAGTTTGTTGATTGAATGGCCTGAATGCAGTCACTTCTATCAAACTATAGCAAGTGGTTCTCTTTTCATGGCTATTTTCCAAAAGCGACAAATGACTCAAACAAACTGTATATTGATACGAACTACCAGATACATGAAGATAAGCGGAGGCCAACCCACAAAAAAAGTGTTGCAATTAAAAAGTAAACAAATAAACCTCAGCAGAATAAAAACATCATGGATCGTCGGGTCACTGATAATTAATCTAATCCATAAACCCTGAGTTTACTTCATGTCAAAAGCCCTGGAAGGAAACATGCAAATAACTTTTCACTGCATAGGGAGATATCATCATATTTGTCTCCAGCTCCCACATGTCCGCAAGTATATTATTTCTAGAATTTTAAAAACCAAGCATACACACAAAAGAATGTCAAGAACATGTGTAAACTCTGCTTTTCACTTTATCTAAAGATTCCTTGTGGTGGTGCTCAATTATTTTCATCAGAGTTGCTGCAGAGCACATAGCACTGGCCACATTACTTGGCAAAAATTAAAAACCTTATCAAACTTTTTCTCTTGTGGCATTATAAACAGGACGTTGTCAAAAGCGAGCTGTTGGCAAAAGCAGCATAAGAAGGGGGGGAAATGGTCTCTTCCTTTTATACTAAGTGAACGGTTTCCTATAATTTCAGCAGTCATTAAGATTTACTAATGAAGACTTGAGATGGAGTCTAAAAAAGGAAATATAAAGTTAAGTGGCTCATTTCATGTTTTGAGAGGTAAAATATTAAGAGGAAAAAGAAGTGCTATCTCATCAATCACCAGCCACATGAAGCTGGAAAAGTAATGCAGTCCTTTTCTGCCGTAGCCTCTGCTGAAGAACAGCATTGGCCTAGCGAGACTACCTTCTAATAGGTGAGAGGCTATTTCAATCTCCATACCCATTTCATCACAGGGCTGTTTGAGCACTGACTGCCAATTATCCTGAATTATGTGTCATATCGTGGGTTTGTGATCTGGGCTATAGTGCATTAGGGACCCAGCAGAGACCACCATGTTGATTTGACAAGGTTCTTAGAGCTGGGATGAATAAATTAACGCAACAGAATGATTCTGATGAAGAGAAGATTGGAGCCAAGCTCCCAGAGATGGAAGATTAGTGACTAATCAGCTCTAACACCTGGTTTCCATAACACTCTAATAACAACTCCTCATGCTGCTGTAACAAAACACAACAGCCTCTGCCAGGGGGAAAAATGGGAAATCACCTCCAAAGTTATGGCTTGGGGTGTTTTATTCACTACAGGTTGTATTTCACCTGTTCTTAAACAATTAGAGCCCTGGCAAGTCTTTCCCTTCTTTAAAATGGGATGGAGGGCAGGAGATGGTGGAGAATTCAAAACAACCAGGTTCCCAGGAGAACGGAATGAATGAGAAAGCCACTGCTGCTAGCTTTTCCATTCAACTTACATCAGCCTAAAAGAGGCAGAGGCAGAGGCAGAGGCAGAGAGAGGACGTGGGAAGAAGAGGGGAGGAGGAGGTGGAAAGTTAATGCTGTCGGGACTGTACTTCTGCGGAGGGAGATACCAGGTAATAATCTACTCTGACCTTTTACCTCTGGGCTCAGAGTGTATAAAAGCAAATGTTTTCCCCAAATCTCACTATTTTGCTTAATATAGAGAAAAGTTCAGGGCCCTCACATGTGTCATGGAAAGCCAGGATATAAGACACAATCAAATGTCTCATGTAAATACAAGCCAATAATCAAAATCCACCTGCCCCTGCTGCTCCTAACCAGAGACAGGAGGGAATGCTCTTCTGGTCAATGAATGTCCTTAATCTGCATCAGAGGAGGCAGCCCTTTGAAAATAAGCTTTCTCCATGGCCGATCTTCCCCTTGTCCATTACTTCTTGAAAGGCAAGTCACTAATTATGACCTCTCTTGTTAAACCAGAAAATGATGTAACTGAGAATAGTTGATTCTCACAGAACACCTGAGATGTGTAAGCTGGAACAGCATTTTGTCATCTAGCAGAATTAGGACAGCATAGCATTAGAACTAATTCTTTTAGAACTGCTTAAAGCCAGAGATACTGTGGCCATATCTGTGTGCTAACCTCACAGAGGAATCTGAGTGAGAAAACCCAATTTAATGATACCTAAGTATTTGAAGGCAGCTTGTGGTAAGAAGGGGTCATTCACCTTACAACAAGCACAACAACGATGATTTGCTTAGCAGAAGATACATGGTGAATTCTGCTAGAATTGCCCAAACCTGATTTGATGCACTAGAATGAGACTGACACTCAACCTTTCAAGGAAACAATACCTTTGTCACGCAGGCTGGCCTATCTTCGCAGCGTCTATTCCCAACTGCAATTTCTGTTCACACAACTGGACTTTCCAGTCACTAGCTATTTAATTCTGTAACGTAATCTCTAGCCAGGGGTCAGATTACTAATTCGAATGTTACGTGTCTTTTTTATTCTGGTTATTTCCACACATGGGAGGCATTGCTCTGCCCCACATTCAGCTCATCAGTCTGTAAAGACCCATGCTTTTTGTGGATACTGACAGAGAAGAACTACACGGCGTCCCAAGGGCTGTTTCCAAATTTGGTCTCCCAAAGGGAAACTCGCTAAAGTCCTCTAGGCATGCTTTAATACCGACCCATTTTCACAGCTTCATTTGTTCTAACACCTGATTCTTTCTTCACCTCAGCAAGCCTCAGCTAAAAGGAGACTGGAGTAGAAGAGCTTTTGTTTTACCTGTATTACACCTGAAATAATTTCCTTCACCCCCTTCCCAGCTTTTCACCCCCAAATATTAATTCAAGCCTTGGTATCAAAGGCCAGAAGTACCTTTTACAAATGCAGTGTGTGATAGGCAATGCATTAACAGTAATTAATGACTAATAGTCCCTTTTTTATTGTTTTGTTTTATTTTCTATCTCTGCTGAAATATTTTAGTGAATATTATTAAACCAAGTAAAGATTGCTCTTCAGATAGACTTTCAAAGTGAAACTCAGGGGGGAAAAAAGGTAAATCTTTAAAAGGGCTGATTGAACTTGTAATCATAAAAGCCACACTCTGGGCCATTTGCTGAATTCCAGTCTGTTCAATGTTTTATCTTTTTACTCAAATTATAAATGTCCTGAACCATAAAGTAGAAAAAGACTAGACATCATCAATGTTCTGCTGAAAAGCTCCCCCTGCCACTGCCAAAGGGACCTGTGGATAATCAGAGGAGTCCTTATGGTTATAGGAGAAACAGCAGGTAGAAATTTTGTGTATACAAAGCGTGGTGAGAATACAAAGCCCACAAATCTGGAGTGAGAGCGCCTTTGTCTTCGGCCCCCTCTAAAACACACTGAAGCTTTCTGAAGGCCTTGAAGGGTCATGGAGGTGTATGGGTCACCTGAAACTGTGTCATTTTTCTAAGAAACTGTAGCCAACAAATGGGCTTCAAGAGATGGCACCAGGTAATATGGTTCTGCCCATGGTCTTTGTGTGGTTCTACATCATAATGTTCATGCCAGACTGAACAGATGGAAATCTCATGAAAGAACTTAAAGTCTAAGACAGTGACCCCTTGTGGGTCATAGACGCTTTTGAGAATCTTTTCCTACAACCTAATAGAGGCAGATATGAAGAAATGTATTATGGGAATTGGCTCAGAGGATTATGGAGGCCAAGGGATCCCACAATTTGCTTTCTGTAAGCGAGAGGTTGAAGGCCTGTGTATAATACAGTGTAATTCAGCTTGAGTCTGAAGGCCTGAGAAGCAGGGTGGGGATACAGAGGGGAGCACTGGTATGAATCTCAGAGTTCAAAGTCTCAAAATCAGGAACACTGATAGCTGAGGCCGGGAGATGAATACCCCAGCTCAAGAAGAAAGAACACATTGATCATCCCTCTGCTTTTTTCTTCCATTTGAGTCCTCCTGAAATTAAATGATGCCTGCCCATCACATTGGTGAGGATAGTCTTTACTCAAGCTACTTATTTGAATACTAATCTCGTTCTGAAACACCTCACAGACACACTGGGAAATAAGGTCTTACCAGTGATTTGGCATCTTATAGCTCAGTCACGTTGGTGCATGAATTGAACCCTCAAAGAGAGAGAAAGGGGAAGGAGAGAAGTTGCAAAAATAAAGACATTGCTCTACTCAACTTACTCCCATAGCTAGAGGATCACAGACATGGTTTCTCATTATGATCCTCAGGCCTGAAAATTCCAATGATCAATGGAGGTGAAAAGTAAAACATGAGATGCCAGAGGAAGTACCTTTTCCAGGATCACTGCAGCTAGAAGCTATAGTATAAAGAAGCTCTAGTTCCTTGTCTACAAAATGAGTATAGTGAATATACCTAGCTTACAGGCAGATTGGGAGGATTAAATGAGTTTAAAGTATCTGAAAGATATTTGCAGGCTGTTAGGTACTATACAAATGTCAGCTATTATTTTTACAAAGAGCTGAAGATTTTTAATACTATTCAGATTGGAAAAAAAATTCAGAAAGGCCTAGAATCCCTTTTGCTTGTTCCTACATTGACCTAATGACTCAACAGCAAATTATGCTTAGGAAAATATGCTCCTGAACTTTGTTTACCATACTAAAGAAGCAGACATACAGTAATTTATCTCAACAGAATTGGTAAAGCAGCTGAAGTGTGGAAGGCAGTCATGTTAAACTAATAATTACCACATCTATTATATCTTGCTTTTGCAAATTATTTGAAATAGGAATTTCCAAAGTGGCCACATGGCTCAGAGTGGGGGAGCAAGAAAATTCACTGAGAATAATAAAACTACTATTCATTACTATTTCTTTATTTTGTTTTTGAGAAATACAATCATTTTTAGTTAATGGTATGCATGCTATATTAGTAGAGTTACACATGCATTTATATATAAATACGCATATGTTAGAGAATATGTTTAAATTTTCTAGTACTTAGTGTGCAAGCTCAAAACATTTAAAAGTATACAAGTTCTTTTATTTGTACAATATTACCTGATCTTTTCGGCTATGGTAGGTCATTATTCCCATTATAGAGTGAAGGAAATCAAAACTGGAAAAAGTTAAGACTTTTTTGTTGCATCATAGCTAGCAGGATGAGGATAGAATGGCAGGTTTTGTCTAAGTTCTGCGTTCCATCTCTTTACATCAAATTGAGCCACTCTGAGACGGGTTTGAGCAGAAGTCACCAAAAGGTAGCCTGAGAACTATCCAACAGACTAGGGAAGAGGAGTCGACTTTCCTGGGTAGGTCAGAGAAGGGATGCTCTTTTAACATACAGAGTTAGCTTACCTTCAAGAGGACTCGTTAGAATTACGTGAGGCTACTATGAAAAGTTCTTAGAAAATGAAATCAAAGTATAAGTTGGTTGGTTGTTTTTTTGGTTCAAGAAATCATTTGAAATCCATGCTAGTTTTGTTCATCATACGCACGTTCTGTGAATGTTTTTAAAGACTCCCTCATATAAAATAAGGGTCGGGCATACACTGATTCTGAACTGGTGCAAATCAATCACGCCTAGTCCCATGGCCTTTGAAGTGCTCCCACAATACCAAAACATGGCAGAAATGAGACACTTTCCTTCACCCCCCCAACCAAAAAACAAAAGCACAATCTTGTTACCCTCACTATGTTTATATATTATATGGCATGTTCTGTATTTTTTGCACTTTCCTACCTTAACATAAGGCACTATATAAATGCTAGCTATTGTCTGTATATAACAGGCCTCGGCTACAGGAAGAATGCACACCTTGGTTTCTACAATAAGGGCAAAGAAGCTGAAAGGAAATTGCCTATTCTGGGGTATAACGACATAAACTTTACTTCCTCACTTCATGCTCTCCTCCCTGTTTCCGGGTTCAAAAATATGTTCAGTGCTAAAGATTCATTTTCTTGGATCTCGTCAAAGAATGTGTTTTCAACAACAGGAGTTAAGATAATTTTTAAAAACACCAAGTACACTGGTTTTTTGGAGTGAATTTTGTGTACAAATGGATCTAAAACTAACTTTTTTTTCCTGAATAAAGAGGTTTTAAAGGGATGCATGCTACTGAGCAGGAAAAAAAAAACAGAAAGCACTGTCTTTTACATAAGCATAAGAAAATTTCAAAATTATCATTAATGTATAAAATAGGACGTGTACTTAACACTTTACTATGCTGACTGTAGTAAATTATTTTTAGTACCTTTCCACTTCTGAAATCCGTATCTGAAATGTGTCTTAAAAAGTCAGTATGTGAGGGAACCAGCAGTTAGCATAATGGCTATGTCGCTGGACTCCCACGTAGTCAACCGCGGTTCGCGTCCCGGACCCAGTAGCTCAAAACTCACACTGGGCGCGTGTGTGTGCGTGCCCAAGATCCCGAGAGGAGAATGGAGGAGAAGGGATTGCAGCGTGACCATCCCCCCTGGGGGGTGATTTCTCACTTTCTGTCTCTATGTCTCTCTCTGTCTGTCTGGCGAGCGCACACGCCCTATAGCGAGAAAAAAAAAAAAAAACTCTCCAAAAAAAAAGAAAAAATTCAGTATGTGGCCATTTTTCCCTTTATGGTTCAGGTGGTTCTGTTGCTGACTTTGCAAGTTAACCTGCTTGGATGTGAGCCAAAAACATATAAAATAAATATGCTACAGCATCATAGACTATGAGGGCAAGTATAATTTTTAAAATAATTCAGTTGATTTCTTACTTTTCCACAAAAGAGTGTCCCCAAATGGAACAATCCAACAGCTGACCCTGTAAGTAACAAGCCACCTAAACATGGTGCATGTATTTAACAAAGATTTACTAAGGGCTGAGCACTGGCTTGATTGTGGGTAGACAGTCGTATACCAAGATCATAACGTAGCCACATAAATGAACAAAAGGAGAGAAGATATTGGCTGTATCAGTTGATGAAGGAGATATTTAACAACATGTTATTAGGCGTTTACTATGTACATACAGTATGTTGCTGAAAGGGCAACTTGAATCAAAACATCTGTTCTTACTAACAAGTACTATACCTATTTATTGGATTTGGCCCCCAGGAAACTGAGGGGAGATGGTGTCCTAAAAACTGTAGCTGGAGTAAGTGGAAGAGTCAGGATCAATATAAATATCAGTTACATGAGGCTGAATGCATAGTCAAAACAGCATTGTTTTCATGCTTGACCTTCCATACTAGCACTTCTAATCATGCGGGAGAACACGAAGTATAAAATGAGGGATGATTCACAGAAAATCAGGGTAAGACATAACATAATGGGCCTGTAAATGCAAACTTGCTGACATTGTGTAAATAATGTTAGTTCTCCTTGCTTGAAGTTCTGGGAACTAGTCAGAAAGGACAGAAATAAAGACACAAGGGAGATAAGCTGAGGAACTCTCTGCTGTCAGGGTCTCTTCCTAAGTTTAATCAGAACACTAGTATTTTATGAATTAGTCATAATTATTTAAATGCATTCATATTAATGGGATATATACGTATACGACCTCTTAAAAATAATTTTAACCTCTGGAGCCAGCTGGTGGCAAAGTGGTTAAGGTGCTGGACTCCCACATGGCCGGCTGCAGTTCAAGTCCTGCATCTGGTGGGACGTGTGCATGCGTGCCCCAAATCCTAGGAGGATAATGGGAGAGGAGAAATTGTGGCATTACCAGCTGACTGTTGTTTGAGTCCCAGAGCTGGCTACTTGTTTTCATACCTAGAGGGGAGCGAGGTGATTTTTCACTTTCTCTCTCGTTGTCTCCCATTGTCTCTCCAGTGAGTGCACGCACTCTACAGCAAAAAAACTAAAATTAATAAATAGAAATATATTAACCTCAAAACAGCATGAGATTGTTATTATGATTATTAATTTAGGTAAGGTTGTCTCTTAAAAGCAACAGAAGTGGCATGGAATCAAGGATTATCTACTATACATCTGAAAAATTAACTGCTAGGAGATTGTTAGGTTCATGTAAAAATTCTCTTCATTCTCAGATCTCCTATAAACATTAAGAAGTTACTTCTCCAACCGTTTATTTTGGGGTAAAGTCAGAAAAGAAATAAAAATTTGAATTTTGAACTTTTTTTATGAATTAGGCATTTTCGAAAAGTGTAAAAGCAGTAAGAAACACAAAAAATTTAGAAACCATTTTACAAAGACTTAAGTCATTAAAAATTATTTAATTATTCTTAGTCATAAAATATAGAACATGGAAAGGAAAAAAAAATCATAAGGAGACCCAAATTGAAGTACAACAGAGAGCAAAGTTTATTTTTAAAAAGCAATAAAAATCTTTTAAGAAAAATAAGAAACATTTGTTTAATGCTTAATGGATGCACTGAACTTCTGTAGCAACCTATATATGAACAATAATTTCACATTCACTCTATTGGATTTATTCTAAAAGATTATAAATATGTAGGTATTAACAGAACTTCCTCCCTGCACGAATATTTTAACTTAAACCAATATCATTAGCAATGCTGTTTTTCACATCCAAATAGCCAAGCATCCAAATAGCAATTCTAACCTAATGTTTACCTAAATGGTTTTGCTACTGTGATTTAAGTTTTGATAAGAAAATTATATCTACACATTGAATTTGATAGTGATTATTAGTTATCAGAAATCACAACATCTTGCGGCCAGCAGGTGGTATGGTGTGGTGTTCAAGGCACTGGATTCCCACATGGTTGACTGTTGTTTGAGTCCCAGACCTGGCTACTTGTTTTTATACTTTCCCTCATGCACTCTCTGGTCAAATTAAACAAAATAATAATGATGAATAAAATGAACTAATTTAAAGAATGGAAATTACAACATCTTCCTTAATTTAACTTGCATTGTGGGTGAAACATCAAATAAGACCTGTTAGCTTGCCAATCATTTGCCTTTTTTCTAGAAATATAGAGGGACTACCCACATACAGTATTTGGAGATGAAGGCTAAAGAATGCACGAAGTATAAAATGAGGGATGATTCACAGAAAATCAGGGTAAGACATAACATAATGGGCCTGTAAATGCAAACTTGCTGACATTGTGTAAATAATGTTAGTTCTCCTTGCTTGAAGTTCTGGGAACTAGTCAGAAAGGACAGAAATAAAGACACAAGGGAGATAAGCTGAGGAACTCTCTGCTGTCAGGGTCTCTTCCTAAGTTTAATCAGAACACTAGTATTTTATGAATTAGTCATAATTATTTAAATGCATTCATATTAATGGGATATATACGTATACGACCTCTTAAAAATAATTTTAACCTCTGGAGCCAGCTGGTGGCAAAGTGGTTAAGGTGCTGGACTCCCACATGGCCGGCTGCAGTTCAAGTCCTGCATCTGGTGGGACGTGTGCATGCGTGCCCCAAATCCTAGGAGGATAATGGGAGAGGAGAAATTGTGGCATTACCAGCTGACTGTTGTTTGAGTCCCAGAGCTGGCTACTTGTTTTCATACCTAGAGGGGAGCGAGGTGATTTTTCACTTTCTCTCTCGTTGTCTCCCATTGTCTCTCCAGTGAGTGCACGCACTCTACAGCAAAAAAACTAAAATTAATAAATAGAAATATATTAACCTCAAAACAGCATGAGATTGTTATTATGATTATTAATTTAGGTAAGGTTGTCTCTTAAAAGCAACAGAAGTGGCATGGAATCAAGGATTATCTACTATACATCTGAAAAATTAACTGCTAGGAGATTGTTAGGTTCATGTAAAAATTCTCTTCATTCTCAGATCTCCTATAAACATTAAGAAGTTACTTCTCCAACCGTTTATTTTGGGGTAAAGTCAGAAAAGCAATAAAAATTTGAATTTTGAACTTTTTTTATGAATTAGGCATTTTCGAAAAGTGTAAAAGCAGTAAGAAACACAAAAAATTTAGAAACCATTTTACAAAGACTTAAGTCATTAAAAATTATTTAATTATTCTTAGTCATAAAATATAGAACATGGAAAGGAAAAAAAAATCATAAGGAGACCCAAATTGAAGTACAACAGAGAGCAAAGTTTATTTTTAAAAAGCAATAAAAATCTTTTAAGAAAAATAAGAAACATTTGTTTAATGCTTAATGGATGCACTGAACTTCTGTAGCAACCTATATATGAACAATAATTTCACATTCACTCTATTGGATTTATTCTAAAAGATTATAAATATGTAGGTATTAACAGAACTTCCTCCCTGCACGAATATTTTAACTTAAACCAATATCATTAGCAATGCTGTTTTTCACATCCAAATAGCCAAGCATCCAAATAGCAATTCTAACCTAATGTTTACCTAAATGGTTTTGCTACTGTGATTTAAGTTTTGATAAGAAAATTATATCTACACATTGAATTTGATAGTGATTATTAGTTATCAGAAATCACAACATCTTGCGGCCAGCAGGTGGTATGGTGTGGTGTTCAAGGCACTGGATTCCCACATGGTTGACTGTTGTTTGAGTCCCAGACCTGGCTACTTGTTTTTATACTTTCCCTCATGCACTCTCTGGTCAAATTAAACAAAATAATAATGATGAATAAAATGAACTAATTTAAAGAATGGAAATTACAACATCTTCCTTAATTTAACTTGCATTGTGGGTGAAACATCAAATAAGACCTGTTAGCTTGCCAATCATTTGCCTTTTTTCTAGAAATATAGAGGGACTACCCACATACAGTATTTGGAGATGAAGGCTAAAGAATGCTTTAATTCTAAATCCCTTGCTGAAGAAGTCTAAGGTTTCAGAAAAAATGTAATATGTATATTTCTTAGGTTTCATTACAAAGCCAAAAAGGGGTATCTACATTTTGCTATATGTGCTGTTTTCTGTTGATAAACCACCTTACCATGTTTATTCATTATTTGACTATAACTAACATACAGAATTGGCTATGTGGAATGTTGATGTTCCCATTAATACATTTATATGCAAATGTAGAAACCCATTTAGGTAGTTTCTGTTCTCTACAACATTTCTTTAACCCATGTTGAGTCAAAGGCACATTTAGATATTTTGTGCTTTATAAGAGTGTGTCTTTTATTAATGTCCTAATTTTTTTGTTATTTATTTATTTATTTATTTATTTATTTATTTATTTTAAGAGAGAGCATTTTGCTACAGGGCGCATGCTATCGCTGGAGAAACAGATAGAAACAGAGAGACAGAAAGAGAGAAATCACCCCCTGGGGAGATAGCCACAGTGCAATCCCTTCTCCTCCATTCTCTTCTTGGGATTTTGGGCACGCATGCACACGTGCACAGTGTGAGTTTTAAACTCCCAGGTCTGGGACTCAAACTGCAGTTGACTAGGTGGGAGTTCAGCGATGTAACCATTATGCTATCTGCTGGTCCCATCAGTGTTGTTCTCAAGGCAGGTTGTGTGAACAGCAGAGAACGCACACGCGTGCTTGCATACACTCACATACACACAAATGCTACTCCCTAGAAAAAACCAAGAGTCAAGAAAAAGGAGAGTTTTTAAAATGCAAATGCTTAGATTGATTTAAAAGAAGGAAAGAAGAGAGAAGGAAATAGAAAATGGGAGTGGAAAAACAAAAATATGATAGAGAAGAGAGAGGTATGAAATGTTGTTAGTAGAACTGCTTCTATAAAAATGTTAAATGTCTCAGCAACAGTTAGGAAAACCAGGGTCGCCCTTCTGCTCGCATAGTTTCTAAAATACTATGTATGGCTCTGTGCTCGCATCTCCCACAAAATCTTTTAGGAAACCTTTGTTCCCATATAGGCCGTGGTTATTTCTAGCCACTCTCTGTACTGATCTGCCTGAAGATGTTCCTTATGTAACGAAGAAACACAAGGCTTGAGGAACCAAAACACCTTGATAGCAAAACTCAAGCAGCCTCTGGATAACTCAGTGAGTCAGGCCGGGGTGATTTCCTTTTCCTGAGGAAATGAAGAACAGCCAAGTTGATGGAAGGATTTGTAAACAAGCATGCTATCCAAAAAGAGCTGGGGAAGAATGAGGGCTGGGGAAGACACGGCAGGGGATCTCCAGGTCAGACAGAGCCAGCAGGCCTCAGCCTTGGCTGGAACCATCACTCCAACTTTCCTAAGTCCTGCCTTCCTGGGAATAGCCCTCACAACTGCCCTGTTCCCTTATTCGTCCCTCTTCTTCCTCTCAACTAGGAAGAGAATTCACCTTTATTATTTTATTTCTACATTTTAAAATTTGTTAGAGGGCATGTGCACTTGCCAGAAAGAGAGAGAAGGGGGATGAGAAGGTGCCCCCCCCCCCTCAGTGCCCACCGTGGGGCATGGTCATGCCACAACTCTTCTCCATGTCTCCTTTTGGGATCTTTGGCTCAGGCGCACATGCACCCAGTAATGCCTCTCAAGCCCCTCGGTCCAGGACTCGAACCATGTTGTTAGCCATGTGGGATCCATCTATCCCAACCACCAGGCATTGGCTGGCCTGTCTTTAATATTAACACATTTCTCATATAAAGCTGCTATCAGGGTATTCTACCTTCAAAGCTATGCCCCAACCAGCAGAATGGTTTCTTCACCTTGTTTACCCAAGAAACCCCTTGGTCAGTGCTGAGACTTGGAATGCTAAAACAGGTGGAGCTGCAAACAAACTAGGCAAATTGGTCACACAGCCTAAGAGTTTATTTTCTTGTCCTTTGGACCCATAAGTGAAACAGATATTCTGAATGAAAGTGCATTAAATGAACTAAAAACTGAAAGTAATAAGTACTATATAGAACCAGAAATTCAAGGAGGCCTCAAGAAGTCTATGCCATCCATAAGCTTTATTTATCAGAGGGAAAAAACATACACACACACATAAATGTCTACAGTGTGTAAATCCTATAGTAACTTTTAATCCTCTCCAGAAAAAAATAAATAAAAATAAAAAGAAGGAGCTGATAAATTACTTACTAAAAATGTCATGCTCAAAGCAGTGACCATAATGCAATAATTACTGGACTTGATTAAACAGAAAAATAAATCTTTTACTTCTCTCTCATCACATTAGTACATAAAATGAAAAGAAAAGCCTTCTTAAAAGGTACCTCATGGACAATTCCCCCCACCCGCCTTTTAATTCTGCATTGTAACAAACAAAGGTAAAATCAAAAATCAGGCAAGCGGTGAAGTACAAGCTTTTGCCCACTATCCTTGAAACTATGAGGACAGTGCCAATTAAAAACGTGTTCTCATGCAGCTCTCGGCAAACGCTTTTTTATTTTTCAAACTCCTTTTTAGTGGAATGCCTTATTAAGAGGAAAAGAATCACCCAGTATAATGGCTTATCAATTGTCAATATTTCTGGGAAAATCAATCTATCTGTCTCATTTCAAAAGTATGGAGCCTCTCCTGACCTCATTCACATAAATAGGTTTCCTGTTCAGAAAGTGTGAGATTAAAATGGACATTTAATCTCTCCGAATGGATGCTAACAATGGCGTCTTTCTGAAGGTAACAAGCAAAAGTTAGGTTATTCGACAAAACAGGATCAAATTAAATTATTTCTGCTTTAAATGGGAGACGGTGGCTATATTTTAGACGCATGTGTGCAAGTCTCAATGTGACTTTTTCTTCTGTTGAGATACTTGACTTTGATTTTATTTTTATCATTTACGCTGTGAAATGCCAACACCACGCCATCCCTACAAAACATGCTTTTATCCGTTTTTTTTTTTTTTTAAGTCCACGTTCAAGTTAGAAAGTAAGTCATATCTCCAGATCTCGTTTTGTAAAGGTTGTACTCGCCACAGGCTTAACACAACGGTAGGAGACAGTGTGGAAGGGATCGATAAAGTAGTATTACCCTTTGTGATGGTGAGTCTCTGCAGGACATTCCGGCTTAACTCTGCTGTCTGCACTAACACTCCGTCCTGACCCACTGGGAGAGTGCACTGAAGCACAGGCATGGTCCCGCAGCTCCAACCAGGATGAGAAACTCACTTCCTTCACCTTTTTCTGGAGCTGCTTTAATAAAGCCAGAGAAATTATGGATGCCTTAAGATCGAGTTTCCAATGCGAAAGACAAATGTAGAAACACCCTGAAGTCCAAGGGCATAGGCCTTGACATTTAGACAGATGGATGCATTGTCCAGGACACTTCAGGTTGACAGGAAGCCTATAAATGTGCCAGTTCTTCAACCTCCACTTGCCACTTAGGAGTTGAAAACGCCCGCTATTGTGGTGCAAGTTTGCAAGATAATGAGCTTATATTAATTGCCTCCTTCACGTGCCAAGTGGACTTAGGGAATAATATGTTAAATTTCCCTCCAAATCAAGTGTTTATAATTTCTCATTTGTCACTGTGAGAGTGAAATCACAACTCTGTGGTTATGAACGTTGTAAGGTCTAGAGGATGATCTCACTCTTCCCATTCGTGCTAATCGGGGAGGTCAGGGCCGAGACCGAGGCTTTGCACTTTTGATAGTAGTGACAATATAGATCTGCGGTAGTTTTTTTTTTTTTTTCTTTTTTCTTTTTCTTTTTTCCTCCCTCTAATAAGAATACCGAGACTTATTTAATTACATTGATCTCGCTTTGCTATTCTGGCAAAGTTAATAAGTAATACAAATTCCTTTATAGGGCCTTATGACACTACAAGTAATTTAAGTCCTTTTTTGTGTGCCTATTATATTCTCTGCCGTGCGTATCGGTAGCCACCTGCCCTGGTCCTATCTCACATCAAACACTCCTCTCATCAGACTTGCACTTGTCTCTGAGCCTCGACATACACCCTATTCCCTAGGACAAGGACAAGCCACTGCTCATTAATCTAGGGTGCCTTTTGGGACCAGGAGTTAGCGTAATGGCTATGTCGCTGGACTCCTATGTAGTAGACAGGGGTTCGCGTCCCAGACCCAGTAGCTTAAACTCATGCCAGGCGTGTGTGCGTGCATGCCCAAGATCATGAGGGAAGAATGGAGGAGAAGGGATTGCGGCATGGACATCCCACCTGGGGAGGTGATTTCTCGCTTTCTGTCTCTCTGTCTGTTTCTCTGGTGAGTGCACGCTCCCTGTAGCAAAAACCTCTCAATAATAACAATAATAAGGTAGTGTGCCCTTTAATACCTGACCAAGGTTCTCCTTTATTTGACAAACACTGACAGAGAACCTCCCATGGAATAGATGCAAACAAATAAGGAAAGGTCTGCAGTCAGCTATGTTTCCTGTCTCTTTTTCCTCTTCTTTCTAAATATTGCTCACCAGAGGGAGAGACAGAGACAGAGAGAGAAAGAGAGCATGCAAGTAAGATAGCACCCCTGGGGGTATGCCAGGTTATAGTCCCTTTACCTCCATTCTCATTCGGGATTTTGGGCACACACACTCGCTTGGCTTGTTTTCTAAGCCACCTGGTCTGAGACTCAAACTGTCAACAGCCATGTGGGATCTAGTCACCTCAACCACCATACAACTGGCTGGCCCTGTTTTTGCCTCTTTATTTTTTTTTTTCTGGAGAGGTTTTCGCTATAGGGAGCATTTGCTCCCCAGAAAGAGAGAGACAGAGAGACAGAAAGCAAGAAATCGCCCCCAGGGGGATGGCCACACCGCAATCCCTTCTTCTCCATTCTCCTCTCAGGATCCTGGACACTTATGCACACACGCCCAGCGTGAGCTTTAAGCTACCAGGTTCAGGACTTGAACCACGGTCGACTACGTGGGAGTCCTGTGACATAGCCATTATGCTAACTGCTGGTCCTTGTTTTTGCCTCTTTCAACAAATTAGCTGCAAGAGGTAGAAAACCAGCTTGGGTATGACATTTGGGATTAGAATAAGTAGAGGATCCCTTTTTTTCAAACTTCTTCATTCCTGAAGGAGCCCTGTAAGGAGATGGGTTTGGGTTTTAGTGTTTTATCCATTTCCCGTAATAGTAACTCGTGGTATTCTATTTTAATACTTACATGTACACCTGCCTCAAATGATGCCATGCAACTTAACCCTTGTCTTTTGAGCATAGACACCACCCATTAAATCTTTTAGGCTGACAGGTGAAAAAAACTGGGTGGGGGGGAATATTCCTCTTACTTTATCTAATAGAACAAAGTCATCTCCTCTTTGTCTCAACCTTCCCTGCCTGGACTACACCTGGTTCTTATCTTTAAAACTAAAAGCATCATTACTGTGATTACATAGAGACTGCTACCATGGGTCAACACGTTCAGCAATACCAAGAACTTGGGAAAGCTTCGACATTGCAGTTTTTCTTTGCCATGTCCCAGATAAAATTCTTAGGTCAAGATACCTTTGGCCTCTGAAATTGGGAAGGGGCAGTATGAAAAATATATCCTTTGCCCAGTTTTCCCCATCTAGAGCAAACCACAGGGACCACACAGAAACTGCTTTCTTTTCCATTTTGATAGAACCATTTTCCCTCTTTATTAAATTACTATCTTTTTTATAATTTTCAGAAAGAATAAAACTATGTATAAGGTACCTTAAATGGAAGATAGGATTCTGAGAAAGAGTAAGGTCTGCCTTCCTCAGACATAAAACCCAACAGAGTACAGAAATCATGTACACAGACGGTAGAAATGTAGCCATTGCATATAGCACAAATTCTGAAGTTAGCCAAGCACAGTCTCAGAAGTTAGTAGGAATGGATAAAATCACCACTGCGAGCCCTCTATACCAACTATATGTAATAGTAAACATGTAATACAGAGTATCTATGTCATCGCTGACGTTATTACACTGTTACGGAAAGTAAGGCCAAGTAATTATATGGTAGAGAAAACTAAATGAGTTCGCAGGGCATGGGAGGCAGGCCTACCCATCTGTTGGTTCAAGGGAGACTTCACAAAAGATAAAGGACTGCATTTAATCGCAAAGTGCAAGGTGGGTAAAAAGAAATGAAAAAAAGAAAGAAAAGACAGTTTCAGAAATAACTGGATTAAGTTAGAATGTTAAGGTCCTACAGAGAATAATCTAGCACATCATCTTGCAAAACAGACTGGTGGGAGGAATATCACTGGGGTGTCCTACTGATCTGAAGTATAGTTAAAGAGCTACCATGCCGGGGTCATAGGTGGCATAGTGGTTATAGTGCTGGACTCCCACATGGCCAACCACGGTACGGGTTCAGATTTGGTGGCTTGAAAATCACACTGTGTGTGTGTGTGTGTGTGTGTGTGTGTGTGTTCCCAAAATCCCAGGAGGAAAAAAGGGAGAGACTGCGGTGAGGCCATACCCCAGGGTGGGGATGGGGGGGATTTCTTACTTTCCCTCTTGCGCTCTCTCTCTCTGTCCTTCTCCAGCAAGTCCATGGGGTCCTATAGCAAAAACCTTAAAAAAAAAAAAAAAAAAAGAAAGAAAAGAAAAGAAAAGGAAAAGGAAAAGAAAATGTTACTAGGCCATGGTAACCTGGCAACTTTGTAGAAAAGGTTTGACTGGGAAAGACTATAAATAGGGGGAAATGCACTGTGATAGTTTAGACTAGAGCAAATGAGGGACTATAATCAAAATGATGATAGAATGAAGAAAAAAAAGAAAGATGGCAGAAAAGAGAAAACTGGAGATGTAGAAAGAAGAATTACAACTCGTTGGATGTGGAGTACTACAGAGAAAGAATAGGTTAAAAAGACTCCAACATTTAACATTATTTAAGGCCAGTGTCTAAGCATGTGACCAAATGTTACACAGAAAGGAGTAGGCCAGATTAGAGACAGTAGCTTCTGGATCACTTAGGTTAGCCTGGCATTTGCTAAATGTATTACATTATTTCAAAATTTAAGAAGCAAATGGTCTTACCACCTGAAAAGAGCATTATTGTTGATAGAAAATTCAATGTATATAATATCCATGATGCAAGCATATCTTGGTGCATCTTCAGAATCTAAAAATAGGTTATGATTTCTCAAACAAAAGAACCAAATCACTTCGTATGCCATCATAAATCAGCACATTGTAGCAATCTGCATTCCCATGGTCACTGTATCCTATTTCATAACAGCCAAGATATGAAAACAACTAAAGGTCTATCAATGACAGAATAAAAATGGAAATCAAGGAATATGTGTGTGCACGTGTGTATACGTATACATATGTTTCACATATATATTTTATCACATTCCTAGATACTGTTCTGTGTACATATATCTATATGTATGTCCATATGCCTCTCTGTGCATGTATATGTATATATATGTACACATATACACAGACATACAAATATACCATGGTTTAGGCTCAATAATATACATACACATAGAGATACATATAGGAGAGAAGGAAATACTTCCTTCTGAGACATGGGTAAATCTGGAGGACATTTTCCTAAGTGAAATCAATCAGACATAAAAAGGAAAATACTGTATGATCTCACCTGCACGTAGAATTTTTTGTTGTTGTTGGAGAGGCTTTTGCTATAGGGTGCGTGCACTCGCCAGACAGAGAGACAGAGAGACAGAAAGTGAGAAATCACTCCCCAGGGGGGATGACCACGCCACAATCCCTTCTCCTCCATGCTCCTCTCGGGATCTTGGGCACACATGCACACGTGCCCGGCATGAGTTTTAAGCCACCAGGTCTGGGATGCGAACCATGGTCGACTACGTGGGAGTCCAGCGACATAGCCATTACGCTAACTGCTGGTCCCCCTACGTAGAATTTTTTTTTAAAAGGTAAACACAAAGAAACAGAGAGTTTCTGCATGTTTACAGCTGTTACCAGGGGCACAGAAGGGGAAGAAATGGGGAGAAGTTGGTAAAAACTTACAAACTTTCAATTAAAGAAGATGACTAAGTCTAGCAATATAATGTACAGCACAGTGAATATACTGGGTTGTTGGAAAAATTATGCTTTTTTTTCTATTTTTTAATGCAAAAGTACATCATAACTTTTACAATAACCCAATACTTGGTAATATTGTGTTATATACTGAAAAATTGCTTAAAAAGTCAATTTTGAGTGCTCTTACATACAAAAAGTAAGAAACTATAGAGGGGATGGTTCAGTGAATATGCTTGACTTATTATTACATATATATGTATATCCAAACATCATGATGTACATCTTAAATATGTACAATGGAAATTAAAAATTAAATTTAAAAAGGGCTGCAAGGCATTTATAATACTTACATTGAAAATAAAATTAAAATGTCACTACTCCATTTACTAACTATTATTCTTCAATATTTCACAAATGGGGACCAATAGTTGATGTAATGACTATGTTGCAGAACTCCCTTGTAGAGGACTGCGTGGTTCATGTCCCAGACCTGGAGGTTTAAACTCACGCCAGGCGAATGTGTACATGCGTGCCCAAGATCCCGAGAGGAGAATGGAGGAGAAGGGATTGTGGCGTGGCCATCCCCCTGGGGGGTGATTTCTCACTTTCTATCTCTCTGTCTCTGTCTGTCTCTCTGGCGAGTGCATGCGCTCTATAGCAAAAACCTCTCCAAAAAAAGAAAAAAAAAATTCACGAATGTATTTAACAGGGCTAATAATATGTCAAAACAGCTATGTGGGAAGTGGGGGCACAAAGGAGAGCCCCAAAACAAATCTGCCAGATCGGAGGAGGTGTTTGCTTCACGTAATGGGGGAAAATTAAATCTCCATGCCTACATAAGTGAATAAGAATAAGCACAAGTTGAAGGTGCATTAATCTCAATCACTGTTTATTTGTGGGTGTTTAGACATATTACATGCAGGGTATGTTTCTATGATTGTTGTTTTGAATGAAACACACAGCAATTCATTGTGAGAAAACCAGGGAAATAATTTTCTCAGTTGCGGAATTCTAGTAACAAAGGGGGGAAAAAAACATTACGAAACTCAGTTCACTTTACAGCCTTGCATCCTTAGCCCTGTCTTTATTTCAAGGCGGTTAAGCAAGGAAATCAAGAGTAAATCCTTCCCTTAGATGTTACCCGTAACAGAATTTCTCTACATTATTATATATTTTATGTTAAAAGTCACATACAGATCATTGAAAAAGATCATGATATGTCTGAAAAGAATTTCAGCAAAAAAATGGTTAACATTCATCATAGCCTTTCAAAACAAAATTGGATTCTACTTTATCTGAAAACTTTCCAACGCAATATTACTTTTTCTTACATATACAGCCTGCAACTTACCTAGGGCACTATTTATCATTTGGACAACTTAAGTATACGCCACCCCCTCCCACACACGCACACACAAATCACCTTGAGACAAACGAGAAATTCTCTCTTGGGAAACTCAAAACTGTATTAAAATGATAAGTAGCGAGTCTTCACTCTCCTTTCATTAACTTAGGCAGACAAGTGTCACACACACACACCAAAAATATCAAGGTTCCAACATGCTCCTGGTCATAATAATCATCTTGGCTTCCCCCAGTCCACGACGTTTGTTCATTTTTACAAAGACATTATAAGCTGTGATGGAAAATGCAGTACCCAGAGGAGCCTTCCAATTATCCATACAGGTAGCCTAGCCCATCTGGGACCCCCCCAACAGGTATGGGTCAAGATTTAAGGATTCAAAATAATTGATTGCCAAGGAAGCGCTTGAATGCATAATTTCTCTTTGGTATTCGATCCATCTACTGGTATAAAGCAGAATAAAAGGAAGCAGAAAATTGGGATGTAAAAAGGTAGAAATAACACAATAAGTAAAAAACATTCAGGTTTATCGGTTGGTTTATGTATGTGCTATATAGTTTCTAAATGAGCATATTCCAAGGTAAATTTAGCAATCGCACCTCATGGTAGTCTATGGCCAACAGTGTTATGTGCCGTCCATTATAAATATTCAAGCTTCTGGATTCTGGGCCTAAAATCACAGTCAAAAAACCAGGAAGAAATCCATTTAGAGAGTAAGCACATACATTTCGGTGACTTATACACAGAGATGGGAGTAGGGGTGTGGTCGGGGGAGAAATACATAGAAGCTTTCGAACCTGCTCTAGATTTTAGAATCAGAAATGAATCTCAATTTCATTTTGAGAGATAAAATGCAGGAAATAAAAAGAGACTTTCTTAAGGATGTCTTCTGAAAACATCAAAAATAATTTTAAAAAAAGGAAGTTCAAACTATGCCCAGTTTCTTCTTTGAAATCAAGACTATCCATCGGGGAGATAGTCTTACTAGTAAAACTAGTCAAGAAGTAAGTCTTTGTAGTGGAAAAGTCTGGGTGTGGGGCACAGCTTCAGCTCAGGGAGCTGAGGAGTTTTAGGCAAAATGATCTTTCATTGAGCCTCAGGATCCAAACCTATAAATGGAGAAAATAATAAAACCTACCAGGTGCAGTTGCCAGGAGTTTAAATGACATACCCACTTCATCTAGGTTAGCACATTACCTATGTTATACAACATCCTAACCAGGAGGCATGATTTTCCCACACGCCCTTAGAAAAGAAATCTTTCATTCAGATATTCACATCATAACATCTCTTGCCAACGCTCTGTTTTGAACTTTGTACGATACATTCCAGTTTGGGAAACTGCTCTCATGTGTCTGGTTACTGTTCAGATGGTTGACTGCCTGTGTCATCCCAGTGGCTAAATATTTTGAATGAACATCATTTCTGATGCTTGGAGCAGACACACTGGCTTGGCATGACTTCAGCCAATGGAAGTCTGGATGCTATAGAGATTAACCTATCAAAAAAGAGACGACAGGCCCACCTGTGGGGATGCCAGCAGGGGGTCACTGCTGTGCCCAGCGTTGGTTCTGAGCTCACCCTAAACAGGTCAGGCGTTGTGGTGTGCCCCTGTGGTCCTAGCCAGCTGGGAGCTAGGACAGCAGGCCTGTGACGTGGCAACCAGGTAAGACCCTGTCAAAACTAACTCTTTCTCATCTTTCTCCTTACTCTCTCTCACTCTCCCTACCCATCTCATTAAAATAAAAATTTTAAACAAAATGAGACAGCAACATTTAATATTGATTTTCCCCAGATTCCTGGAAGGCACAAGCTCACATTGTCAAGCACAGAGTGAAAATAAGCCTTTAAAAAGATCCCTGGCTAATCTGCCTTTATTCATCCCCCTCCATGCCTTCTTCACTTTTGCTGCTCTTTTCTGGGTGACAGAAAGTTGAACTCTGGAACTGGCTTCTCCTGTCCAAAGGAATCCTACTGGATTCAGCCAAAGGAAAGCAGCAGGGAGAGTTCAGAAGGCAAGAGCAGAGCAATCTCCAGACATCTCCTTGCAGTGGATCTCCTGTCTCCTGCCTCTGCTAAGCCTTCATGGTCCTTGCTGCCTAAGCCACAGCCCTGCTGAGCAGTCCATTCCCTAGTTCTAACCAGCAAACAGGCTCGGCCCACACAGCCCACCCTTGCCTTGTTGCTCCAGTCCTGGGCACAGAAATGGCTACCCCACGACTGCTCCTCCCTGTGTGGCTGGCCATTCCTTCTTGATTCTCCTAACCCTGTCTCCACCTCCATGCATAGTTCTCTCTCTCTCTCTCTCGCTCTCTCTCTCTCTCTCTCCCTCCCTCCCTTCGCCCCTCCACCCCCTTTTCTCCTCTTTCTCCCGCTCTCGCTTGTTTGCTATAGTGCACATGTGCTTGCCAGAGAGAGACAGAAAGAGGGAAAGTGAGAAATCACCCCCATGGGATGGCCATGCCATCATTCGTTCTCTTCTTTTTGGTCATGCACTTACACTCGTCCAAGGTGATTTTCAAGCTACCTGGTCTGAGACTTGAACTGCCATCTGCCATGCGGGAATCCAACACCTTAACCACCACACCCCCTGCTGGCCCCATAATTCTCTTATTAGCATCTCCTGGTGAAGTCCTTTTGAATGTGCCATCTGTTTCTTATTGGGCCCCTGCTGGATACAGTTACTTAAAAAATGCATTCAAATGAGAGGTTATGTTGTGGAGATCACACAATACATAGGCATGTCGGGGAAGGTGTTACGGATAAAATGACAAATTAAGGTTTTTAGGAAATGATAGAGGGAGTCTTGTAGCTACCAGGGAGGACAACTTTATAGTTACAGTGAAAAGTACAAAGGTGAAAATTTGCAGTTTTCAAGGCAGAGAAAGAAGTTAACGTGGTTGGAACAGAGTCGAGGGGCAATGGTGCTCTGCATTTAGACAACATAAAAAACACAGGCCGGCAAGGTGGATGGTTGGATGGTGGTTGGGACACTGGCCTCCAACATGGCTGACTATAGTTTCCATCTCAGACCTGGCGGCTTGCTTTCTCACTTTTCCTTTCTCTGGCTCTCTGGTCAAATTAATAATAATAGTAAATAAAATTAAATAAATATATCTTTTAAATCCTTAACACTTTTATTAAAAATAAAGAAAGAAAGACATAAGCCAAGATGAGTTCACCCAGGTAGAGAAATCTAGGAAGAAACAAAGACCCATGAAAACCCCACAGAGAAAAGGACAGACCAGCATCCAGTAAAGGATGCTGAGAAGGAGAAACCAGGACAGTAATAGCAGAAACCAGAGTAAGGGTATCCAGGAAGTCAAATTTAAGAAGGTCTTAGGAGTAACAGTTAGCTGTGTGGAATCCCAGGAAAAGGCAAATAGGATGAGAACTGAGAATCAGACACTGGATTTCGCTGTTTGGTTCACTGCTGACCTGGACAAAGGCTGCTTTGGTGAAGTGACTGGAAACAAAAGCCTAACTTAAGTGTCTTCAAAAAGAATACAAGGGGTAGATTATGGATCAATTCCTTTAAAAAAAATATTTATTTATTATTTTTAAATTTCCTACAGGGCACACACACTTCTCAGAGACAGACAGAGAGAGAGGGATTGTGAGAAAGCAAGTCACCAGGTTTGGGACTCAAACCATGGTTGGCCATGTGGGAGTCCGGTACCTAAACCACCATGTCACCTGCCAGCCCCAAATGATCAATTATTTAGAGTATGAATTAAATCAAAACCAAAACCAAAACCTGGACCCCAGTAGATATGGTGTTGGCACAAATCCTCACTGAGAATATCATATATGACTTTAAAGACCATCTCAGACAGCTGGGATGGCACGTGATGTGCCATGCAAGATTATCTGATAAAATTTTAGAATTAACTTTAGCCACGGGACAGCATATAACGTAATGGTTATGTCACTGGACTCCCACATGGTCAACTGTGACTCGAGTCTCAGACCAAGTGACTTGAAACTCAAGCTGGGCGTGTGTGCGTGCATGTCCAAGATCCTGAGAGACAAATGGAAAAGATTGTGGCATGGCCATCCCCCCAAGGTGTGATTTCTCACTTTCTGGCTCTCTGTCTTTCTCTGTCTCTCCAGTGAGTACATATGCCCTATAGCAAAAAATTTCTTTTAAAAAAAAATGGACTTAGCCAATATTTTACATAAGCAGCATATCACTCTGCCAGAAAGGGTGTATACTCGATTTGGCCAAAACACTTTTTTTTGTGTTCTTATAAAGGACTTCACATACATTCAGCATAGCCGGCTAGCATTGATGCAGGAAGTTATGATGCTGCATCAGAGAGTTAAACTGAATCCTACTTTTGACACTGGCCTGTAAACCCGTGAGGCCTCACTAGGTTGGAATAGTAGTGACAACATTTTTTCCCTGCGAATGAATCGAAAAGACTCATGCTTGTTAATCCTACTGTAAGCATTTCTAAGGGATCTTTATCCCTTCTTAAAAACAGTACAGGTTATTCCCCAGGGAGAATAAATCCGATTCCATGTAAATACTCTCGCCAATATACGTATGCTTTTGATGCAAGCGTGAGTGAGGGCAAGCCCTTTGGTGGGAAGGTGGCATGAGTGGAAGCCATCAGGATGACCACACCTAAAAAGAAAATGGGCTGCTGGTGTCAGCATACTTCCTACGGTACGGTGATAGATGTCCCTCTCTTCCAAGAGTTGTGTTAGGCATCAGATACATATAAATCACTCAGACAGGGCTGCTCTTTCACAGAGAGCTTTTTCCCACTGAAACATAACTGCACACAAGGAATGTGTAGTGCGACAGGCGCTTTTCCTGTTACTCCACTGGCTCCGAGAGGGAGTCCAAAGAGAGATACAAAGCATCCCGGGATTTATTTTTTTGAACCATTTTTTTTTTTTATTGTGATAAAGGGTAACACTCCCTCCATGAAAACATCAGCATGAGCAAGCATAATCTTCAACCAACACAGCTGTGGTGAACAAACCCGGAGTTAGGATTACTGAGCACACTCTGCGGTCTATGTGTTGTACCAAGGGTGTGTGCTGTATGCATTGTCTAAATTGTTCTTCAAAGTGACACTCTGAGAAGAACACTACTCTCCTCATTTGAGAGAGGCAAACAGGTGCAGGTTGTTGAGGTGACTTGTTCAGGGACTATACATAGTGAGCTGGGATGGGAACGCAGAGAATCTGACCCTACAATGCCTATAAACGATAATACCATGATAATACTAGCACACCTTTAATGGATATTGACCATGAAGCATAACCTGTGACCAGATTTTATTTCTATGGTGTTCTTTCCATAACTAGTACTATTATCCCATTTTACTGAGGAAGAAGCTGAAGCATGAACGGATGAGGTGGATCATGCTGGAGATATCTTGCCAGTAAGAGAACAGAGTTGTGATTGAAACTCAATTCCTCTGACTCTAGAGAAAGCATCATACCCCGCTCTACACATGCTTCCATTCCAAAGTTTAATGTAATGTTATTATTAAACGCAGGCATCCTTGTCAAATGTCAGTGAAGCTTTGTACACACATACGATGATCAAGACCTTGTGACAACTGCTGTAACTGAACACAAGGAAGAGACTACTGCCACTAGTAATTGAAAAATCAACTTGTGAAAGTAAAGCACAAAGTTTTGTTTTTTTTTTGAGAGGTTTTTGCTAAAGGGCACGTGTGCTCACCAGACAGACAGAGAGAGACAGAGAGACAGAAAGCAATAAATTATTCCCCAGGGGGGATGGCCATGCCACAGTCCCTTCTCCTCCATTCTCCTCTCAGGATCTTGGGCATGAATGTACACGCGCCCGGCGTGAGTTTTAAGCCACCCCACCAGGTCTGGGACGTGAACCGCAGTCGACTACATGGGAGTCCAGCGACATAGCCATTACGCTAACTTCTGGTCCCAGTAAAGCACAAAGTTTTGAAAGTTTGTGAAAAATGTGAGGCTTAACTTTATTAAACATTTTTTTCTTTTTTAAGAGAAAGATTTTTGCAATAGGGCATGTGTGTTCACCAGAGGCACACAGAGAGAAAGTGAGAAATCACCTCCTCGAGGGGATGGTCACACTGCAATTCCTTCTCCTTTATTCTCTTCTTGGGATTTTGGGCACACACGCGCATGCACCTGGAGTGAATTTCAAGCCTCCTGATCTGGGATGGTTGGTGATATGAGAGTCCAGCACCACAACTAGTATGCCACCTGCTGGCCCCTTAAACTCTTTTTTTTATTTTTTAATATATAGAAGATGACATGAGTAAGCAATGATTTTCTGAAAGAAAAGGACAATTGACAAGATAAGGACATCACTGGAATTTGTAATGCTACAAAATTTCAGGATGATGTTCTTAAACAAGAAGCAAGCTTTTGGGGTACAGCAGATGTTGTGGTGGTAAAGGCACTAGATTCCCAGATGGTCAACCACTGTTCAAGTCGCAGACCTGGTAGCTTGAAAATCACACCAGGTGTGTGTGTGTGTGTGTGTGTGTGTGTGTGTGTGTGCGTGCCAAAAGTCCTGAGAGAAGAACAGAAGAGAAGGGATTGTGGTATGGCTTTGGGAGGTAATTTCTTGCTTTTCTTCTGTCTTTCTCCTCCCTGGCAGGCACATGCACCTTATGGCAAAAATCTGGGGAAGAAAAAAAAAAAAAAAAGGAGGCTGGCTTTTGAAGGACATGAACAGGACATGGAGAAAGATGTGTGGCCAATTTTCACTAAGACATCTGGTGAATACAGAGAATCATGGACACCAACTGGATCAAGGTGGAAAAAGTCTAGAATTCCAGGCAGAGTTTGGACTCCGCTGTGTACACAAAGAGATGTTGGACCCCAGGCATGGCGTGATACAATGCATGGCTTGAGGAAGAGTACCCTGCTGTTCCAGGTAGGTGTAAGCAGTTCAGACACACAGAAGGTAAAGGAAGCGCTAACTCGAGGGCTGATGCGAGAGTTTTCAGAACACCTATGCCGTATCCCCTATAAGCATGTTTACATTCACACTGAAAAACAGGCAGATTGATTTTCCCTGATTAAGCCTGCTTCAGTCTGGTCTGATGAGTAAATATCTAAAGCGGCCACATGCTTAGCTGCCCTCCCTCTTCAATTACCTCTTATTTTTTCTGCTCTTGACTCTAAATTTGTAACTCCTAACTTCTTCAGCGGAGGCACATATACCCAGTTGCATGATCTTGAAACTCTCCTGCTTTTTCTAAGGGGACGTTCGTTCATTCATGCACCTAGTATGTACTTCCTGGATACCTAGAAACTGCCAGGGCAGGTTCTAGACCTTGGTGATGCAAAAGTAAAGTATCATCTCAGTCTTTAAGGAACTGTCGATTTGTCTAAGGGAGACAAGAGAGAGAGGCCATCAGTCACATGTCTGCAGTGCCGGAGCCCCACGGACAGGCGCCATGTGACCACACACAGCAGTGCTGCCCGGTCCATCCTGGCAGGCCTTCCAGAGAAAGGAAGTTTTCATCTGAATAGCCGCGGGTGAGCAGATGGCACAGCAGTTAAATTGCTGGACTCTCGCATTAGCTGACCGTGGTTCCAGTCTCAGACCGGATGCCTTAAAAATAAAGCCAAGGTGCCTGTAAGAGTGTGCCCAAGATCTCAGAAGGAGAATGAAGAAGGGGTTGTAGGTGTGGCCATCCCTCTTTGGGGGAGCGGGATGATTTCTCACTCTTTCTCACTATCTTTGTCCCTCTCTCTCTTTTCATAGAGCGGATGCACCCTAAGCCAAAAACCTCTTTAAAAAAAGAAAAAAGAATGAGTAGCCATTTTCCAGATGACTGAAGAGGTAGAAGACACTTCTAAACGTGGATGAAAAGTGTGGAGACACTTGGGAACCTGGGTAATTGCTGGAAAAAGTGATCTGGGGCTGAGTGTACCATAGTGGAGGGATCACAAGGGGCTGCTTCTGCACAGTGTCTGAACTTGATTCTACAATCATACTAGCAGTTTAAAAATGGCCACAGTGGGAGACCTGAGGAGTGGACAAATGGGGACCAGCCATAATAAAATTCTCATACATTTCAGAGTTCATATTACAAAGATAATCTTACTTTATCTTATGAATTTCTCTACAATCTCCTAAATAATAGAAGACATACTGTGTTCTCAGAATTTAGAGGTAGAACTTGCTCATGTAAAAATACAGGCTTTGTATTGTCCACGCTTTAAGTCAATAATGTCAGCCAAAGAGTCACCACGATTCCTCCCTAGAGGTTAACTCTGATGACTTGTCGCCATCAATTATCAGAGGTAGTCATTCAGGTGGCCTTAGCTTGAAAGTGAAAAGCTGAGGAGGAAGGATTTGTCTTGACAATTATAGGAAGTTTAGGCAGATCCCAAAGCATGACCTGGCTTTGATTAATCTAGACTCCTAGGATGTGTTTTAAAACTCATGTTTATACCGAGTCTTGGCTCTGAGGGTCAGCTGACCTAGGGTTGAGATCACTGAAAAATATCTGCTTCCTGACTCTGACCCCACGCCCTGCACTTCCCCCAAAGAATGTGAAATTATGAAGAAATTTAAAATATTTTGGAAAACAGACAACTTGGATACTTTATGATCAGTAGTAATGAGGTGAGCAAAAATAATGGACACCAGAAACAGAATGGTTCCTTTATACTTGCTGTGTAATGTCTTATTAAAGCACACTACTGGTAGATTAACAATAGAAATTTATATGGAGGTGCAATTTTTAAAAACCTTTTCATACAGATGACTCAAATTAGCTAGACAGACTTCTAGAATTTAAAACAGTTAAATAAGGGGATGTGGTAAAGGCACTGGACTCCCACATGGTGAGTCCCAGACCTGGCGGCTTGCTTTCTCACTTTAGCTCTCTGTCTCTCTCTCTCTGATCAAATTAAAAAATAATAATATTAAATAATATTAAGTAAATCATTCTTTAAAAACAGTTAAATAATAATAAACCTTTCTTTTCCACTTTTAATTTATGAGAAGGCATATGTGCTCACCAGCAACAGAGATAGGGAAAACGATAAAACACTTCTGTAGGGAATGGTCATGCCACAATCCCTTCTCCATCTGTCCCTTTTTTTTTTCTTTGATTTCAGAAACATACACACACACACACACACACACACACACACACACACACACACCTCTATCATTTATTTTTATACACACCCCTAGCATAATTTTTTTAAGAGAGATTTTTGCTATAGGATACATACTCTCACCAGACAGAGAGAAACAGAGAGACAGAAGGCAAGAAATCACCCTCCAGGGGGAATGGCCAGACCATAATCCCTTTTCTCTTCCACTTTCTTCCTGGGAATTTGGGCATGCATGCATACACGCCTGGTGTTAGTTTTAAGCCACTGGGTCCAGGATTTGGACCGCAGTCACCCCCAGGGACCTAACCACTATGCCATCTGCTGGTCCCACTAGCATGTCTTTTAAGCTTCAGGTCCAGGACTCAAATGATGTAGGCCTGGTGGTCTTCAGCTCTTTAATCAGCAGGGGATGGACTGGCCCTAAACTTCCCTTCTAAATATACATTCCTTTACAGTTTAAAAAATACTTTCACAAACTTAATTTTGCCTAAAGCTCTCAATAATATGCTGAGGCAAAAAGAACATACATTTGTACATCCAGCCTTCATGAAAAGACAAAGATAATCAAGGGTATTTTCTGAAGACAGGTTAGAAAACTGGCACAGATACGAGATGTACTAGTGACCAGGGAAACCAAAAGACTTGGACACTTAACTTTCAGCTTCATTCTGAAGATGAAAAAATACAGCACCTGCTTCCTCCTCTTCTACCTGAAAGGGTGGAAAGGGTGTGTATGTTTGTACATACATGTGGTTTTTGGCATAATCATGTGTGTGTGTGTGTGTGTGTGTGTGTGTGTGTGTGTGTGTGTGTGTGTGTGTGTGTGTGTGTGTGTGTGTGTAGAATAATGTGTTTTAAACACACTTCTGAGGTGTGGGAATGGGATTACATAACAACAATAAAAGTAGCAGTTTTACTTTGGTATTTGAATGACTTCTCCATATGTGTTTTTCCCTTCCTTACCTAATGTGGACTTCACATCGTGAAACTTTATATGATGAAACATGCAGGCTTACGACAGTCCCTTTGAAGACAAGAACACGGAGGTTCTGTAATTTTGTTCAGGATTCTGCAGAAGCTAATGACAAGGACAGTCTAGACTTCTAGTTGAATCCGTAGCCCAGTGCCAGCATCATCTTCTCCAGCACAGTTCCCAGTCCTCGCACACTGTTAGAATGAATCGCTCTCTTAGTATCTCTCTTTGACGCATAACTGGACTCTGTGTTTTACTAATGGGAAGATTATTGGCACACCTTACGTGCCTCGTTCTCTGCACCAGCAACACTAGAGCTATGTCAAAATTAACATTTTTTGTATATTAAACTTTCACCTATTTTTAATTGACTTCAGTTTGGTGTCTGGATCTTGTGAAAGGGACAGTTCATGCTAATTAATAGTTTTGTCCTCTCGTATTTCCTATCACTTAGCCAAATCTCTGTTCTACTCACCTTGAGGTGTATGTCAGAGATCTGGCCCATGAAACATGTATGAAAAGGAGGCCCGTGACTTCTAAGCTGAATCAATTAAGAAAATATCCCATTTATAACCTTCACTTCTCTTTTCCAACCACTTACTGCACAGAAAAGACCCTAGAGTCCTAGAGGGGGGTGGAGTCACAATACAGATGGAGCCTGGGTCACCAAATGACTGATGAGCAAAAACACTCTCTAGTTCTCCTCCCACCCCCACCCTCGCCAATGTGCATTTGGACTGTGATGTGAGCAAGAAATACACTCTTACTGTGCCAAGCCACTGAAATTTCGAGGTTATTTATTAGCACTGTAGCCTATCCAGACTAATATAACTTTCTATTATAAGAGGCTAATATGTATGAAGAAGTAATATTGAACAGATTCCAAAAGCGTACATTGTAAAGAGATTTTAATAAGTTACTCACATTGCTGATTCTTAGAATACTTTTTTGGGGGGAAATAAATACAATGCTATGCTTTTAAACAAACACATAATCATTATTTTGTGATCAATCAAATTTCCTTATCGTAGACATCTTCAGGTCGTGATAGGTAAATTATGAAAGCACATTGTTAATATAAGGTTGGTACCAATATATTCAGGACACACTAATAAGCAAAGCATGGGTGGACAGATCTAATTTAAGTCAGTCCTGCTGAGTCATTCATGATATCTATCTATCCGAAATGAACATAATCCATTAGCATCAAAATAGCAAAGTCCCCCAAATGCAGAGAAGTCTAGTTCTGTTCATGAGTTTTATCAGCATGACATGAGGCTAATATTCATTTATCAAACAGTAAGGGCATTGTTTTGCACTCAAATAATTATCAGTTAATGAAGCTTAAAAAAAGTCTCTTACATCTAGATTGAATTATTCTTTCTATGGTGCTTACCCTCATATTCCTAAATACTTAAAATGTTCCCATAGTAAATGAGGTCAGCTTATGTAAGCTCAAAAACAATAGGATATTTTAGCCTCGGAGCATAATAGCAAGAATATTAGAGCACATTCATGCAATTCAAAAATTGAGCCTAAAATTCCATACTTGGCCACATGCCTTTATATCTATAGTGAAGCGGTATCAGTTGATCATCTCAAATGTTCTTTTACAATAAAATTAAGTCGAAACCATCCCATTTGGTAGAGCAAGAACCTAAATTGGGGAGAGAAAATAGCTCACCTGTAGCCACATAGGAATCAAATCCTAGACCACAAAAGCTATCTTTCAAATCCCATCACAGTGGCTTGTATCTGTGCCTTGTTACCACCCTGTCTTATTCACAGAGATGAGAGAGGTTCTTGTTTAAACCCTGGGTACTTGCCACACCAGGACATGAAGTTTTCTGATTTGGAAAAAAGAGCAATAGGGGATATATGTTTTCTAGCACTCATAATGCAATTACACTCACACACTAAAGTGCAAAACACCCCTGAAAGTTCTCAGCAGGTGGGAGGCTGGAGAAGGTGGGCTGGGACTTCACAGAGGACTGGGAGACTACTTCTGTCTCATCTTTCTTTCCCGCCACGTCTCTAGATGACTTTGCCTATGGAGACTGTGTCTGCTAAAACCTTCAAAATAGCTTTGTTTTGTCTTATTATAGATACAACAAAATACTCCAGAGACAAGTGGCTTGCTGGGAAGCAACAGCCCACTGGAAGGAATGAAATAGCCAGGTCTTCCCCGTAATGTCGCAGTCAGGAGCATTAGTGGCAGATGCTGTGGTTTCCATAATCAGCAATTCCCTGGAAGAGCCAACTTCAAGTGTAGGCCAAGTTTCTGGGGAATGTGTTAAAACCCAGTGAAATGGCATGTAACAGAACAGGGAAGTCCAGATAACACGGAAACGGATTATCTTTGATTCCTCTGTAGTTAAGATTCTCAAGTTTTCTGTTTCCAGCATTTTTTGTTTGTTTGTTTGGGTCTGTTAAGAAGTGCACATTTCTAGTGTGAGCACCTTGCATCTGAGAGGAATGTCAACTTGTATTTAGCAGGGCTCCATGGAAGTCATGAGGCCATTGTTCAGTGGTTCCCCCTGGATGGGGCTGGCATTTCTCAAGTCCAATGTGGGAGCCTCTTCTCTTAGAACTCTGCTCCACTGCAAGACATGGCTTTGTAGCCCATCATGCATAGTCAATTGACAGTCAATTGATGCATCATCAGTGTTGGATAAAAATACTTCACTTTACATATCTTTTTTTAAAATAATGTTTGCCATTCAACAGCTACAAAAGTGAGAAGTTACCTGTTGATGATAATGTATGTGCTAATGTCTTTGCCTTGACTTATATGCACTGTACTTGTACTGAGAAAAAACAAGTTGTACATTGTAAAGATGTAGTGATTAAATGTAAATTAATGGAAGTCATGAGGCCATTGTTCAGTGGTTCCCCCTGGATGGGGCTGGCATTTCTCAAGTCCAATGTGGGAGCCTCTTCTCTTAGAACTCTGCTCCACTGCAAGACATGGCTTTGTAGCCCATCATGCATAGTCAATTGACAGTCAATTGATGCATCATCAGTGTTGGATAAAAATACTTCACTTTACATATCTTTTTTTAAAATAATGTTTGCCATTCAACAGCTACAAAAGTGAGAAGTTACCTGTTGATGATAATGTATGTGCTAATGTCTTTGCCTTGACTTATATGCACTGTACTTGTACTGAGAAAAAACAAGTTGTACATTATAAAGATGTAGTGATTAAATGTAAATTATATATATATATATTTCTAATATTTATAATCTTTTTAATGAGGAGTAAAACTCACGTTTGCCAGCAAATTGTAATAAACTGTTAGCAAGAGAGATCAGAAATTGATTTTATCTTCACAAAGTTCCTCCTTTCTCTAAAAATGCATTCTGCTTTTTCTTTTATGATAAAATTGGTTATGAGTATCAGGTTTTGGGAAATAAAAGTCCTTATTTTGATTATGAAATTTAAAAATCAAAATATAACTTGCTTTGGTTTTTGGCTTGGGGTCCGTTCCCCCCAGACCCAGAGAACTATTCCTCATAAAGAAGTAAATGGGCTTTGGAGAGGGTAGGAGAGACTCTATTTAAAATTCCACACAGTGCTCTGGCTCACCCTCCCAGCTCTTGCAAGATTGACCATATGTGAAATTTGAATGTAGATTACAGTGTTTCAATTTAACAAGATTAAGGTGTGATTACATTGGTTATTTTGTAATTTCATACTTTCTCCATTAAGGAAAGTCAGCATTTAAGATCACTCTCAGTCATTTGTAATAGCATACTGAAGTGGGAAAAAAATGCTTACAGTTTGAAGTTATTAGCCACTTAACTTTTCTTTCTTTCACATATTTTAATTTTTTATTTCTTAAAATATATCCTTCCCGTATTTTCTCCACAATAATCTAAATTACAACCCATTTAACTGTCTTTAATTTCTACTTTCTAATCTAGTTTGTTAAAGATGTTACCCCCTTTTTCATATTCACAGTGGAAGAAGAAGGCAGAAAGCACAACACTTCTAGAAAAACACCAGGATTTCTGGACCTAATATGCTGATAGAAATTGCTATTTTTTTACTTCCTAGGGAGAGGTAGATCCCCACCCTGGTTACTGCTGCATGCTGTTGTCTCACAAGGTATTAATTTCATCTAAAGAAGTAAATCATGTCCAAAGGGCCAACAAGTGGCATGGAGGTTAAGGTACTTCACTTCCACACAGCCAACCATTACTTGAATCCTGATCCTGGCAGCTTGAAAATCACGTCAGGCACATGTGCGTATGTGCCCCAAATCCCAGGGGAAGCATGGAGGAGAAGGGATTGCAGAGTGGCCATCCCCGCTAGGGGGTGATTTCTCACTTTCTCCCTCTTTGTCTACCTCTGTCTCTCTGGTAAGTGCACATACCCTACGACAAAAACCTTAAAAATTGGGACCAGCAGTTAGTGTAATGGCTATGTCACTGGACTCCCATGTAGTTGATCGCAGTTTAAGTCCTAGATCTGGTGGCTTAAACTCACGCCAGGCGTGTGTGCGTGCCTGCCCAAGATCCCGAGAGGAAAATGGAAGAGAGGGGATTGCAGCGTGGCCATCCCCCCAGGGGGGGTGTGATTTCTTGCTTTTTGTCTCTCTGTTTCTCTCTGTCTTTCTGGCAAGCACTCACAACCTATAGCCAAATCCTCTCCAAACAAAAAAAAGAAAAAAAAAACTTTAAAAAATGGCCAAACACTGAAAGGAAATACTGGATAACGTATTATTATAGCTTCTGCAAGAGCCACATGCACATTTGCATATTAAAGTCTCTGGGATATCCTTCAGGAAAGAAATATGTTCAATTTCTTTCAAACAACTGCATCATATCCACAAGTTATTTAAACACAAATTTTTTAAATTAATATTTTTGGAACATCATTAAGATTCCCAGGGATGCCAGTGTTCAAGGAACATAATTTGGGGAAAAAAATGTTATTGTTAAAAATACATGAATTTTATGATGAGTTTTCAAATCCAAGTTTTGATGCTTACTAGCTGTGTGACTTTAGACAAGCTACTTAACTTCTCTGGGCCTCATTCGCATTTTATATTCCAACCAATATTTATTGAGCATCTGTCGTATTCCAAACCCTGTGCTATCTAGGCAGTAGGGACACCCCAGGCACATACCATTCTCAGGTAACTTAGGGCCAGGTAGAAGATAGAGACATTAAATAAATACGTGTATAATTAGAGTGTTGGCAAGTGCTAGGAAGGAAAAAGAACCAGTGGGAGAGATAATCACAGTAAAAAGCCTATGTAGATTGAGTGGGCAGGGAAGTTCTTTGAGGAAGCGACAATTAAGATGAGGACTGAGAGGAAAGATCCAGCTAAGCAAAATGTGCAGCAAAACATCCCTTAGAAAAAGCAAATGCAAAGGCCTCAAGGCTGGCCTCGCATGGTGACTTTCCTAAGAGGAGAAAATCAGAATCCTTTTTATTTTTTTTTCTTTTTCTCAGAGAGGTTTTTGCTATAGGGCACGTGCACTCACCAGAAAGACAGAGAGAAACAGAGAGACAGAAAGCGAAAAATCACCCCCCCAGGGGGGATGGTCACACCACAATCCCTTCTCCTCCATTCTCCTCTCAGGATATTGGGCACACACACACACACACATGCCCAGTGTGAGTTTAAGCCACCGGGTCCAGGACTAGAACAACGGTTGGCTACATGGGAGTTCAGCGACATAGCCATTACGCTAACTGCTGGTCCTGAAAATCAGAATCTTAAAGATTACCAAGCTTCATGCTCCTTAATCCTGCTGGGAGAGTGAAGAGGGCAGGGTTTGCTGGAGCACAGTGGGCCAGGGCTGAGTGGTGGAGACAGGTGAGACTGGTAACCTAGGGTAGGGTAATACCTCAGTGGAGCTGGCCTGCATGCACAGATGGAGTATGGGGGGTCTGGCTTTTACCCTGTGAGACAGACACTGGTGTGAGAAGATCTTATTTGCATTTTTAAAGGAGACCAGACACCAGATAGAAGGTTACTTCTTGGTAAAAAGCCACTTCAGATTCCTTATCAGAGAAACTGGGATGCTAACTCTCAACTCATATTGTAGGAAAGAATTAAAACTCATAAAAGAGCTTGTCCCAGAAAAGGTGTTCCCATTCCTCTCTCTTTTTTTTCTTCTGAAACATTTTTTTAATTAATTAATTTATATTCATTCCCTCAGCAGTGCCACAGCATACAAAATGTGATTTCCCATCCAGAATATACTGCTTAGTGGCTTAATCATGCATGTTATAGTCAAAAATTTTCCATTTCTAGTTTCATATTATATATATTTACATATAAATTTTACCCTTATTTCTCACCCTCTGTCATTTCCCACCCTTTTCCCACATGATCTCAGGTGTCTATAGCTGTTTTCCATTCCTTTTCTTCTCCACATTATATTGATTCACAAAATTTCTTAAATTATCTAACTACTTTCAATAGCAAGTTCAGATGGTATATACATATCTGTGAATACATGTCTGACTTTAGGTGTGAAACTCTGACTAGAATGAATATACTATAAGGTAGCACCAGGCTGATGCTATATAGCTTACTATGGTCATTAAATAGGTATTTTTTAATATATTTTTTAATTTCAAGAAAAGCAGTTTTAGCTTTAATAAATCAAAGAAATGGTAAGGAACTTTGCTTAAACCTTAAAGACAGGTAACAGGTTAGGATTCTGTTCAAATAGGTACACGAACCTATTGGCAGCTCAAGACAAGACAAAAATCCTTAAAACTGGAAAACAAAACCTAGAAAAAAATCAGCAATGTTTTAGTCAAAAGTCATAAAATTCTATTTCACCAGTTCAGTCTCATGTACTTAGTATCTTCTGTTGTGGTTTGATCTACCCAATTAAATTCTGGGATATAATATTCAACTCTATAATTGTCCCTATGATTAAGTTGGCCATTTTCTTAATTTTTGAACTCTCATTTTTGTGTGTCTGTATTTAATTTTCCTAGCATAGCACTCCCTTGAGAACTTCTTGTAGATCTGGACTGGTGTTGGTAAATTCTTTCAGGTTTTGTGTATCTGAGAATGTTCTTGTCTTCTTCCCATATGAAGGATTATCTTGCCAGGTATAATATTCTTGGTTGAAATTGCTTTTCCCTTAACACTTTGCATATATTTTCCCATTCTTTCCTCGCTCACATTGTTTCCGATGAGAGGTCCACTGTTAGGCTGTTGGGATATCCTCTGTAGGTAACTTGACATTTCTCTCTTGCCAAATCTTAGTATTTTGCCTTTGTCTGTGGTAGACAAGAAGCTCAACTATCTAGAGACTTCCATTCACCCGAAATAAGTTCTCCACCTTCATCTGTGTGTATGCCATCCAGTTTTATGAACTGCAACCCTTTGAGACCATTTACATGTCAAATCGGCTACACTGAATAATTTCAGAGAGAATATCCTATCTACCCCACCATCTTCTTCAGTAACATGCAGGGGAGCATATCAGCAACCGAACTTTCAACATGAATTCAGAATTCCATTATTGGCAAATGTAGGCTCAAAATGAGCTTGGCTATCTTAGAACTAAAAAGTGGGGACTGTAGAAAATGGGAAGGGCTAGAAACTAAGTAATAATTACAAAGCACCTCCACAAAGATACTACCTGTACTAAACACTGGACACTTAGCTTTTTTAAAAAAAATAATGGGAGTAATGTTAGTGCTATCTTTTCTGCTAATTTTTTTCCCTTTCTTTTCTGTTTGCCCATCATAATTAAACTGCTATTTCATTACAGAATTCAATTTATTTATATCTTGCTTAGCAGCTTTCATAACGTGAAATAGTAAGACAAAACTATAAATTAAATGAGCAGTAAGAAAGTGTTCTTATTGATAAAAGTGAACATAGTTAATAAAAAAAGTTAACCTCAAAACAAACTACACAGTTAACCTTTTAGTTATATGTTAGTTATATGTTAATTTAAAATAATTACATGTCAATTTAAACTACTAACATATTTTATGTTAATATCTATGTAATAATATTAACATATTTTTGTGTTAATGTCTATGTAGTAATCTTGAAAGTGACCATAAGCAATTAACAACTATAGTTCTTTTGGGTTCATGTGGATATAATAAGATCTTTTTTTTCTAAATTGTCTTTTTCCTTTCCTGACACTGAAAGGGAACATGCAATTCTAAAAGTCCTTACTGACTCTGAAAGACCCTTTGCTAGTAGAAAATCTAGAGGTTATTTTATCGTCTCATCTTTGGCTATTAGAGCACAAATTCTTTTCATATCCTCATGATCTAATAATATATGTGAGTGAAAAATATCAATCATTAACTAGCAGGAAGTGAGCTTATTCTAAATGAGAGGCTTATCGATAAACAAACCACCTTCATTTCATTTTGATTTACTTTATCTTGGAACTATGTGGTATTTTTTTTTTTTCGCCTTCAGCAAAGAGAGGACTTTTGAAACCTGAACGCTGAAGAACAATAGCAGGACAGAAGGCATTCTTTGTATGAAGTAAAAGGAACCACTGGGGCTGCTATGTAAGATATTTTTCCTACTGTAACAGATTGCCAAATTATCACAGCATCAATGGCTTGAGAGCCTAGGAAACTGCTTTATTAACTCAGAATGCTGGGACATTATGAATCACACCTGCATGAAAACAAATAGCAATGCTTAGTTTATACAAAATAAAAAATACACACACACACACACACACACACACATGCATACAAAACCCAGCAATAACAACGTGGGTTTACAGAAGTTGGAAACACCACAGGATACCTATAGAAACAATACGTCAATGTAGTTAATCTCATCGTCTTTCCCTTCAGTTTCAAACCCCCTTTACATATAATTTAATGAACAAGCTGCTTAAATACTTCAGAGACATTGAGTGGATGCCAATTCTAAACATTAAGACTCAAAATTCTGATAGTCCAGGCAATTCTTTAAGTGGTCAATTTATTCTAGAGAAAGGCTTGACAGGCCAGGTGTGGACCTATATTTTGCTCTCTTTGAGTGTCAGCATGTGAGAGCAACCTGGCTGGGGTGGCTCATTTGCATGCCAGTGTACCCACAGTGCTCTTCTAGTAGGTCAACTAGTCAGAGGTCGGAATGGGCTGGTCACTGAAGAGCTGCTCTTATTTGCAGATCAAGAACAGGAGGTGCAATGACAAGCAAAAACCAAGAGATCTTTTACAACTTTCACAGAAAGATTTCATGGGCTCCTTTCTATTCCAACTAAACCACTGGTTAAAGAAAAAAAAAAAAAAAAAAAAACTTCTTTTTCTATCTTTTGTGGCTAAAGGAATAACACGAGAAAAACATCTGGAAATTGTCTGTGCAATTCAGTATCAGCACCACTAAAGAGGACGTGAACAAAACAGCCTCTGCCAGACGACATTTATAAAATGGCCACCAAACAATGAAGCCAGAAACCTACCTTGAGTGTAGGAGCAATATTGGTGCAGATTACCAAAGAGTGTACAGCAGGGGCTATCAATAAAGGATTTTACTTGAGAAATCTCAGGTATGCCCAAAACATATGAATATTTTCCTCTGTAGGCACCTCCTCCAGAAATGTATAAATAGATTGTCGGCAAAGTAATGAAAGCACTTGTTATTTTTATTCCTTAGCAACTAGACAAAACCCACTTGTCCCATCACTCCATTTGCCCACTAACAAGACATCTGAAAGTCATCAAATTAAAGTGTTCTGCTACTGCTTTGCCCAGGCACACTCAAGAATGACAAAAGAAGCAGTTACTGAAATACTGGGCCCAGGGAATCATTTAAAAGTAAAGACAGCATTCGAGAAGTCCGGGGCTACGCAAATCTCCATTTCCCAAACGTGCTGCGTGGCTGTGCGTGTGTAGCAAAACCCCACCCAGTTTCCTCACGCTTCCTGCTTCTCACTTTAGGAATAAATGTCCCGGAATGCAAATGCGTGGCAGTGACAGACTTCCAGAGATATCCTTCGGTTGGCTTGATTTTATTTCATTTTTTGCAACTCTTTCTCAACTCTGAATACTTAATTGGGGAAACCTCCCAGCTCCCAGTGCAGAATACTTGTGCCAGGATACTGTGGGGTGACTGACTGGCGAAAACTAACGTCTGGCCTCTAGTCATGGTCACAGATGTAGCACAGTACTCCCCACTACACTGAGCTGGGGATGCGCTACAGGTTCCTTTCCAACAAAGGGCTCATGGGCAAAATGGGAACCCTTACTTGATCATCTGGAATGATCTCAATACACATTAGCACATTTAAAGGCTTTGGGAATTCATGACTCACAGAAGGCCAATGGTTTAACCTAATACTGGTTTTCAGTATTACTAGATCATGGAATTTGAGGTGGAGGGGGAGGAGGAGAGAGGACTTCTCTTTAGTACCTTGAGGCACCAGATCCCATAAAACACACCTTGGGTAATGCTGTTCCACAGAGTATAATGTATATATATGTATATATGTGTATGTGTGTATATATATATGTATGTATATAAGTGTGTATATAAAATATAATAATTATATAAATATAATATAATAATTATATATATACACATTATTTTTTAAAGAGATTTTTACTATAGGGTGCATGTGCAAGACAGAGAGATAGTGAGATAGCGAAATCACCCCCTGGGGAGATGGCCACACTGCAATCCCTTCTCCTACATTCTCCTCTCAAGATTTTGGGCATGTATGTACATGCACCTGGTGTGAGTTTTAAGCCGCTGGGTCCAGACTTGAACCACAGTTGACTACATGGGAGTTGAGGGATGTAACCATTATGATATCTGCTGATTCTGAGCACAATGATATTTTAGCATGCCACCACAGAGCAGGTTGCTGAATAAGTGAACATTTTCTATTTCCCCTCTTATAATACTCCTCATGACAGAGCAGAATCTGTGTACATTTAGGCAAATTCCTAATGTTAGTTAGATCCACAAAATGAACACAGATTGCATAACAAATTATGTACTTTACCACTTCATCAGCAATATCAAAGAACAATATGACAAAACCTTCACTATCAAGACAGATATGATATAATTAGGTTAATCCAATAAGGAATCTGAAAGAAAAATTACAAGGCAATATGCATGACTTTTATGCTTTCTAAGGCAAACAGGATTGGAATAATTAATGAAAGTAGCTTATATCTATTAAAAACTTTCTATGTGCCCAATGCTCTTTTAATTGCTTCACGTGTAGTAAATCTTTTTTGTAAGGGCAAATATGCAAACTAGGTTGTAATTCTCTCCCCCTCTTATGAATAAGCCAATCCAGGAATGGAGAAGTTAAATAAAATAACTTACATGCAGTGACACAACTAGCAAATGGTACAATGGAAAAACAATAATGCAGGACTAACTTGATTATGATTATAGATTTCAGTTTGCAAGCTTTTATATTTGTAAGGATAATTCCCAATTTTAGTTTAAGTGTCTTCTATTTTTCTGGGAAATATCTTTTGATCTGTTATTGGTTTATTAAAGTGAAGCATTTTATTTATTATCAGTTGAGATAATGTCCCAATGATGTTTTATTTTAATCTAAAATATTTGTATTTTTCAATAATGGACTATATGTAAAAGGGTTTCCTTGAGTTTAACAGATAAGGAATTCTAGACTATTAAAACTACCTGTTTTGGATCTATAAAGCTGAATGTTGAAATTTAAAAACCAGTGTGAGAGACAAGGAACTCTTCCTCCTATTTTGCATTACCATTATGCCTTTCACATAACAAATCTCTGGATGAATTCACAAGCAGACGTAAATCACCTGTGTGAATATGTACATGAAATTATTATTTTAGCGATAGTCCAAGTTCACATACACTGCCCTCCAAGTCTTTACTTCTACAGGTTGTAAAAGTGCATACATTTTATAATGAAATTTCTATCACAGAGCATGTAAGAGTCCTTGTGAAGAAAAAGAAAATAGTGTTTATAAATATGTAGAAGAAATCAGAACAGCCAACAGCTTGGAAGCATGTACCCTGTTTTTCGAATGTGATTATTTCCCCGATAAAAAGTAGCACATGTTGTATGCCAGTACCTCTGCCTGTGCTTCAAAACAGAGCCCCACACACCAACAGCACGTGCCGTAACTATTAGGCATCTCAATGGAGCATGGGAAAAGCCATAGTGTGCGCCATGCCTGGACGGACACGGCGCCTTTCCCTTTCACTGGGAGCTGCTGAATGTAAAGAGAGTCAACAGGGATTTATTGGCCGCCCACAGAGTGGAAAACTGCATATTAGCAAAGGGTTTGAGGAACATTTTTTAAAGAAGAAAAGTGCTTCGCATTTAACAGCAAAGACTCAGGGTGCCAAGGTACTAAGTTATGAACGTGGTCATTAAACGGCAGCTTCATGAGGAAGGCTCCTCCACTTCCTCAGACTCTCCTCAGAATCAGAAAAGCTGAAAGGCGGAACGCTTTATATGATCAGCCAATTATCTATTGGTATGCCTCACTTTCCTACAGAGGGCCCTAGCTAGAAGCCTGAATGTTTGTAAAAAACTTCAGTTAAAAAAAAAAAGATAGGCCTTCAGAAATTCCATTACTTTCCATTTTTATTTCTATTTTACCTGATTTATTTTAGACAGGGTCTTACTATAGTATAATCCTCTTCCCCTATGTGTTTTTCAAGCCTCCAGGCCTCGGACTCGAACTGAGCAGATGGCAATGTGGGCTCCAGCTGCCTTAACCACCATGCCATTGGTTGGCCCTTACTTTCCACTTTTAATTGATCTCTACTTGGCAAGGATGCCTCAGATCTTTCACTGTCCCATCTCCCCAACAGACTTTCAGTAATAAAACATTTGCCAATACTTAATAGTGTCTACTAGAAGAGAGGTGTAAAAACATAAACTTTAAATCCCTAGATTTAGTGAGAAAACACAGGGGGAACTCAAGATTTCTGTGCTGTAGTCCTGGTTCAATCACCTGATATTCCTTGAATTACCGTAAAGTGAGTTTGGGGGAAGCTTATCACCAATCTCACAAGATTGTTATGATGATTAAATTAAATAATGTATTTAAATGGGCAAGCTCACCCCATCATTTCCTGGAAAATGAAATTTTAATCATAATATATTGGCTTATTACATTAAACATAATTATACTTGCAACATCTCTGTGAAAGAGCATTTGCACTATCCAGAATCCAGGTTGAAATCTTATGAGAGGTTTTACAGGATTAGCCTTGAATCTAAACTACCTGGGTTAGCATTTTAACTAAGCGTTATATAAGATATGTGACCTTGGACACAATCTTTAACCTTTCTGAACCTCTGTTTCCTGTACTACAAAAGACAGATACTATTTCTGTTTAATTGGGTTGTTTTGAGAAGTGAATGAGTTGATCGTGGAAAGCACTTAGAATAGTTGGCGTAATAAGCACAATCTTAGCTGTTATTATGAGATTTTGAAGAAGCCTATTCATAAACACTTTCAATTTGAAGACAAGAACACTGTCCTGGCCCTTAACATGCATTTGGAAAATAAAATGATACGGTAATTAAATTTACTTGACCCCTAAGCTTGAATAGTTAAGCTCCTTACACAACAATAATTTTTTTTCCTTGTAATGATGATATTTATTTCTAGACCACCAGAAGCCAGGTTGTAAGAATTCTGATAGAAGCAGAAACTAAGATTTCATCACTAGTTCAACAGTTTAGGTAGCCATTAACATACATTGAAATTTTATGGTGATGGTGGCTTACAGGTAAGGGAGAATAGACATGATCAGAAATAAATGGTCCATAGATCTGCAGAAGGAACTGGATAGTGTCATTTATACAGAAAAGGCTCCTATGCCTATAGCCTAAAGCAAACATTTTTATATTTTCTCCTTCCTGTTGTAAGTTAGGGCTTACTCTCAAAGAGAGACTAATTCTTAATAGTCATCTAACACGCTGGGTGTTTTCCTTCTTTCGCCCTTTCTTCTTCCCTTTCATCCTTTCATCCTTCCATCAGTCCTTCCTTCATTCCACCCTTTGTTTCTTCTATAAAGTGTTGACAATATCCCACTTTGAGCCAGGTACTCCTAAGGCATGAGAGAGATGGCAGTGAATAAAACCCAGCGCTCGTCCTCAAGGCACTCAGGAGTCTAGAGGAAGAGACTGTCACACAAGCAGAGCATGGTAATCAATGCAATTAGTGCAAAGTTAATCACAGATGGAAGCAAAAATGAAGGTGGGGCAGGCTGGAGTTTTTGGAAGGAGACAAAAGGGAGATTTTATGAGAAAGAAATTGATCGAGTTGAGTATTTAAGAATAGAAATTTAACTAGAAAAATAGGAGAAGTAGTAGCAGGGGGAGCAAAATAGATTATCCACAGAGAAGCCTCACAAAGACAGCATGGCAAGGCCTTGGGGGGTCTGTCATACGTCAGAGCACAGGGAACCAGGTCCTGCTAGAGTACTCAAGGAGGAGAAGAGAGCTTAGGAAGATTGGAGTGCAGAAAGGAGGAGGGACCAAATCACTGTAATCTATATTCAGCACATCTGGTCAAGATTTTAGGCAACATGTAACTTCCTTAAAATACTCCACATGAAATAATACTGAGGCAGAATCAATATCTAGTATTCGTGAATGCATACATTTTCCAGATATACCCAGGGTCATGTTTTGGCTGGAAAATTCACGAAATAATAACAACTGAAGAAGGAATTTGTGTCAGATTATCCTCAGCACCAGTAGAGGAATGAGTAGGACAGGCCTCATAGAGCTTACAATCCAACAGGGAAGGTAGAAATGAACAGATACAGTTCTGTAGCTTAGTAATAAAATATTAGAGGTAGTTCTGATTGAAACAACACAAGAAAAATTAACCAAATAACTTGATATTTATCAGGGAGTAAGTTCCTTCTTAATCCTTAAATTTAATTGTTAAGACGGTGATTTCATTCATTCTAGTCACATATATTTATTGAACACGTACTATGTTCCAGAATATTGAACTAACTGAATTGCCTGGGCTACATCAGAAGGCAAAGAAGAAAAGGAAAACTTTAAACTTCCTTTTCCCCCTCTCATGCTTTCAAATACGAGTCGTAGAGAAATGACCTTTGATTTCTTTCAAGTCACAAAGATTTTGCATCTTTCTAAGAATGCACTTGAATATCAGGGAAAAAATGAACTAGATGGCAAGAATTGCAGCAGCACGCTGGTCACATGGCTTCTGTCTCTGTCTCTCTGTCTCCCTCTCTCTCTATCTATCTATATATAAATATAGATATATAAAATCAGATGTCTATATAAACAGTAGTTCAATGGCTTTTTAAAAGGAAATACATAAACCTACTGCAAGACCATTAATAGACACACAAGTCATGAAACTATCATAAGAAATGTAATGCCAACCACAAGTTACCTAATAGTTCAAAGATAACAACACACTGTGATGTTGTCCGATAATTTTAAAGTAGATTGAATGTAGTCATGCAATTTTCATAGGAGAAAAGAAAAGTCGGCACATTTTGTGATTTTTCTTGTTTGACACGCAAATTGCTCTTCCATACACAAGGAGGACGAAAGCAGCAGCGTGCCATATTCATGCAATGCAGGGTGAGCCACAGGGGTTGTGGAACATTCTTCCTCCAACACCAGCCAAATTATCTCAGTGCCCAACTTGTAAGAGGTTGCAATAATACTCGATCATTTCAGAGAGCTGGTCGGGTTATGCATCATTTTAACAGCACGGTGGCAGATTGTGATCATCTTCATGTTATAGGAATCTAGAGATAAGTGGCAGGCATGGTGAGTCATTTTCATACATCCTCATTCCACATGGAAACCTTAAAGAGATAGAAATTGTCCTCTTCTGACACGGGATGGTCATTAACTTCGAGAATGAGGAGGCTTGTCTATACTGGTAGGGTCATTGGTGAAATAAACATGGTCTTTGATGTTCACATTGAGGGAAAACCAAAGGTAAAAGTACATAGTCATTAAAATTGAGGGACAAGCAGCGTAATGTCTATGTCGCTGGACTCCCATGTAGTCTACCGCGGTTCACATTCCAGACCCGGTGGCTTAAAACTCCTGCCGGGCACATGTGCGTGCGTGCGTGCCCAAGATCCTGAGAGGAGAACGAAGGAGAAGGGACTATGGCATGGCCATCCTCCCTGGGTGGTGATTTTTTTCTTGCTTTCTGTCTCTGTCTCTCTGGCTGGCTGGCTGGCTGGTGAGCGCACATGCCCTATTGCAAAAAAAAAAAAAAAAAAAAAAAAAAAAAAAAAAAAAAAAAAAAACAC
>NW_006203478.1:142450-160928 GCF_000334495.1 Tupaia belangeri chinensis | reverse complement strand
GGGGGTCGGGGGGGCCGCACCTCCATTTAAAAAAAAAAAAAAAAAAAAAAAAAAAAAAAAAAAAAAAAACCAACAACAAAAAACCCTCTCCAAAATAAATTGATAAGGCACTTCTAGACTAGAAACTCCATCTGGGTAAGAATAATGCCAATTGCATTCACTGCTGTGTTTTCAGCATTTAGAAGACCAGAAACTACAAGTGGTTAATAAATATTTGCTCAATGAGTGAGTCACGAATGAACGAACGATGTAGATATAAATGTTCAACATGTGCATTACTTTGAGCTATACTCACATAAAGTATTCCCTGTCAATCTGAGAAGCTAGCTATTTGGCCACTAAAACACTCCTCTAAGAAAAATTTAAAAAAACTTTTTAACTTGTCATCATAATGTATTTGTATGCACTGAACAGCTACTGCTTAACTACTCCAATGAAAAAGACATTCAGCCTGTTTATGCCAACTCAACTGCCATCAACATCCGAATACCCTACAAAAATCATCATCAGAGATAATCAGTCCTTTTGGTAAAGGCACAAAGCAGTTTGGAAAAACTTAATTGAAAACTGGACACAACTGGATGATGATTGATGATGAATGCGATGGTGATGAATTAATTTATTTCTTAATGAGCGGGCTCAGATCCTTCATTTCCTCTAAGAGATTAGCATATTTAAATACAATATGCTATGTTTCTCTATAAGATCTAATCTTTTAAGCACCATGCCTAGTTCAAAAACTACTTCAAATAAGAAGGAAAGGGACAAAAATAATTTTGTGTATAATGCAAGCTGTGGAAGCACATGTTTTAGGGAAAAGGTGTGTTTATAAATATGCTCTATATTTGTAACTCAGATGTTATACTTAGACCCTGCCAAGCCAGGATGTCAGAAAATTCAAATTCAAATGCTCTGTCCCTGAAAACGGGCTTCTCCATCCTTTGTGATGTCACCAATGTATCACGCAGTGCCTAAAAATAAAACCCTGTATTTTATATCAAATCATGATTGTTTCATTTTTCTGTTCATCTCCTCCTAAGTGTGGGACTTTTATTTTTTTCTTTTTCCAAGAATTTCATTTATTTTAGGTTTAATTAGTTGCCTTTCTTTTCAGTGTTCTTCGGAGGTATCTCAAAAGTAGAGATGAGGGATTTGATTTAAAGTCAGTGTGACACAAGGGTTCGTGAAGGATATCAGAGAATAAAGGAGTCACTTCACCAGAATGGGATTCGAGTCCATTTTCAGGCTCGGGGCAGTCAAGCTGGACTCTGTTGATATTTATTTCCCAATCATCTGAGTTAGTAAGTATAGATCTGAGTTGGATCGTTCCCTTCATTCAATTATGAACACTTTATAGGGAGAAGCCAAGTCTTTCATTTCATTTCCACTCCCCATCACACCAAGCAAAATCCTCTGTCGATAGCAGCTCGGGATGAACGCTGTCCCAACGGTTAGGAGCCGAACTTGTATTACACAGAAGCCACAGGAACTCAAGTCATCAATGGGTTTCCGGAGCCTGGACAGGAAAGAATATTCCAAAAGAACTTGCCTCTCGGATTGCATCAACTCACCTGGGGCACCCAGAGATCACCTTAGGCAATGCGAATTAACTCTTAGTTAATGGAAGTTTGGACCAACCAGAATTCCTGTTGCCTTACCATTCACGGTAACGAGGCTTTTATTGTAATAGTGGCATTCATAACAAGACAAGTTAGCCCATATTGTCAGCTCCATAAATAATTGGGTCCCAGAAGGACTGGCAGAAAGCTTTGGTGATATATAGCTACCAAGTACACTGACAAATTGTGATCAGGCTGCCTTTGTTCCAAAAGCAGCCCGTCTCAATATAAACTCAGAATGGCAGGAGGATTGTGCAGCATAAAGCAGGCCGATAAATGAAGCTCCCATCTGTCACGGGGAGTTCCACCCCAGGACAGAGGTCACTGGATAATAATAATAATAATGAAAGCAATAATGTGAATAATGACATCATCATAATAATAGGTGAATGAACAGCAACCAGTACAAGTGGTGCCTATTGTCAACTCAGCCTCGCGGAAGGGGAACTTTGACTGTCTTCCCAGAAGAGGGGCAAATCCAATTCAAACAGCTATTGTTCTCAATGGGGGCAGAATCAGTCTCAGAATTTTCAGTCCCGTTGCCATTGTGTGACGCGGCAGCTGGGTAACGGAAGCATCTGTCAAAAATCACTGGCCCACAGTACCTAATATGGGGAGGTGCAGTGAGAAAATGCCCCGGTTCCCAACCACGAGGTAAGACTGCCCTTCACTCCACCCCTCCACCCTCTCTAACTATAAAGGCAAATTGAGGGAAGACAAAAACAAAAGGCTAGCCCTTTGCTCATCAATCCTGTTCAGTGTTTTACTCCTTTTACTCCTGTGAGGTTGAGTGGGGGTTCAATTTGTGGAACCTTCTGGGTAAAGCCTGTTGCTCTTCCTACCTTATCTGTGAAGGTGGCAGTATTAGTCCTTCTTCTGGATAAGAAATGGAGAGGGTCCGTAACTTTCTTCAGGATGTGTGGCTAACAACTGACAGAAAGTTCGTACCCAGATATCTCCCTCCAAAGTTCATACCCTGAGGTAGGCTGAGTAATAGCCTCCCAAAGGGCTTCATATCCGAATCCTCAGGAATGTGATTTAGAGGTAAATGGGACTTTGTGGATGGGAGTAAATGAAAGAGCTTGAAATGAGGGAATTATTACAGATTATCCACGTAGGCTCAGTATCAGAAGTCCTTAAGAAAAAAGGCAGGGTGTGACTAGAGAAGGAGACAATGATGGGACAGAGGCAGAGAGTGGAACAATGCATTAAGGTGTAAGGAGCACTAGCAATGGCAGACATTGAAGACATGAGGACATGCTTCTGTCCTGGAGTTTTCAGAAGGAAACAGCCCTGTCTTCACTTTGATCTTGGCCTCAAAATGTATCTTGGGCTTCTAGCCTCCAGAATTGTAAGAGAAATCAATTTGTGATTTAACTGACTAATCTTGGTCTCATTTGTTACAGCAGCAATAGAAACTAATACACACATGAATGCAATGCCAATTACAGAGCACACTGCCTGCTGCGGCATGAAAGGACAAAAGTGCTCTCTAGTGTCTTATTTATTGGGTTTTGCCTAGGAAAACATAGCAAGATACGTCATGACTTTCCTGCTGTTCTAGCAATGAATAGCTCATGACTTTCCTGACGTTCTAATAATTAGTAGCCCTTGGTGGTTGGGTAGAGGCTGATAAACAATATCCTTACAAAGATAGAAGGAGAGAGATAAAGTCCCTGAGGATGTTGTTGTCCTCCTGTTCTGTGGAATCAGTCACCCTCTTGGAAGGGTAAACTATTAAGCAAAAACAAGGGCAACACATAACTCTACCCAATGAATTGAATACACAACACTCAGTGAATTGAGGAGAGAAACTAAAAAAGAATCAAAAGAGACTTTTTAAATTGTTTTTGGGGAGGTTTTTGCTATAGGGTGTGTGCACTCATCAAAAAGACAGAGACAGAAAGCAAGAAATCACCCCCCAGGGGGGGTGGCCACGCTGTAATCCCTTCTCCTCCATTCTCCTCTCGGGATCTTGGGCACGCACGCACACACGCCCGGCGTGAATTTAAGCCACCAGGTCTGGGACTTGAACCTTGGTTGACTACATGGGAGTTCAGCGACATAGCCATTACACTATCTACTGGTCCCAAGAATCTAAAAGAAACTTTCTATCCTTTTCAGGTTTAGCTTACTGAAAACTAGAAATATTTTAAAAATGCATGGGAAGGAAGAGGGGTCAGGATGCAGCACCCAGGGTCCTTCAAAACACTGATCACGTAATTATGAAGGCTGGAATGCACACACTGTGTTTCCGACCCTGTGGCCACCTGTAGGATGGTGCTTTTCTCCCCAGAGACGTGACAGTAAGAGCTCACTGTAATGCAGCTACAGCATGGAGGCAGCCTCCCTCAGTCTTGCACCCAAATGCGAGAGCTGCCACCACCAGCGTAGTCACTGCCATTTAAAATACTGTTCTCCTCAAAATTAAAAATATTTAATGAGATGTTTACGTCACACCCATTTGGGGAAACTAAGCTTTTATTTTAAGTATGAATAATACAGCTGCTTGGGTTTTAAAAAATCCCCTCATTTCAATGTGAATACAGCACAGCTGCCTTGATGAGTGATCACAGAGGGGCGGCAGCACCATTGGTCCAAAGTTGAAATATGTAATGATGTCTCCTCACCAATGGCTCCTTTTTAAAAATAATGCGAGTTTGCCACCACGCCATTGGTCCGTAAAGGTGTCAGTCAGCCACCTCTCATATATAAGCCAGGCAAAGCAGAGCAAGTGCGAAATGTGAAGTGTTGAATATATATGTGGATATAATTAGTTCCTTTAAAAGCACAGTGGTCATCCATCCTCGCAGGGCTTTGTAAGAATCGGCTTAGCTGGCATCAGCTGCGCAAGTTACTCTTGCATGATGTAAAGCTCCCATCAGCTGACATTTTGTTCTAAAAACTATTTTCAAAATGTCAGCAAGTCTCCAGACTTCAACTCAGTGGTTAAGGCCTACTCAAAATCTGCTACTAGCAACCACTTTATGGTGTTTTTTTTTTTTTTTTTCTCCTTTTCTTTTGGGAGATATTCATTAGGAGCAATAATGTCGATTCCGGAGGAGTGGTTGGGAAAGAGTTCACTGTCAAGCTCCCCAAAGAAGTGAAAAAACGCCTTCCTCACATGATATATAAGACGTTGATTTCCATTTCCAGAAAACAACATGCACCAGGTAGGATCAGAGTGAATGAAACTACAGTAAAGGAGAAAAAATGAAAGCGCGCCAACAACTGACAATAAAGCATAGCAAACTTATGAACGCTCCCACTACTACTCGTTGTGAATTCTGAGTAAAGGCAGACACGACTAGAAAAACCCATGCATTGTGTTTCTGTGTGGACATTACGGACAAGCCAACCATGTTCTAGCTACTGTCTCCGTCACCTTTATCAATGGTTCTTTCTAAGCCTTGCTGTGGTTTTTCAGTAAATAAAAGTTCATGCCCATGCCAGCAAGCACAACAGGGCTGCACAGATCTGGATTGGCTTAATTTACAATTTGAGGCTAGTCGATGCAGACAACAGTTTCCTATGACATCAGGCAATTGGACAGAGGGGACATTGCTTATGGATATTAGTAGTTGGATTTCTGCCATGTGATTACTCAAGCTCGCACTCTACCCTATATGCTGGGAAGGTAGAAAGCAGGTATCTAGCCTACTGCCTGGTCACCTTTTGTACAGATGCTTCAGGACGCTCGTAAGTTTCTTTCACTTCCTCTACAGGATTCAATGCAATAAGGGCCACTTGGATTCACGAGATTCATTAAAAACATGGATAGAAATTGAGAACAAGCCACTTAGATCATAGCAGGATACTGAATAAAACAGAAAAACAATGCTCAGGATGGTGGGTGATAAGTCTTAATTACTTGGAATGCACAAATACGGGGGAGGGGGGAAAGAGACTATCTTAACAAAGAAATGGAGGAGAGTGGATGGTAGAGAATGGGTGGTGGAGGGGGTATGTGCTAGAGGGGAAGGAAGCCTTTGACAGAAAAATGTAAAGAAAAAAAGAAAGAAAGAAATGGAGGCTATAGTAGATAGGCCTAAGTCCCTGGGCAGGAGTGACACGTGGTAAGTAAGGTAGGAGAACCCTTCCTCCAAAAAAGTCCTTATGAATTTAGAATGAAATCCCAGGATATGAAAATGCTCCAGGCAAATAATCTTACATAAACACATGTACTCATATATACATAGCAACATCTTTAAGAGGTTTCCAGTTTTTTAATACTAACTCCACTCATGAATTCAGATGCATTAGAATATAAGAAACTGTAGTCAACATTAATACTGCTTCATTTTCCCCCCACAGTTTGCCACTTCATGAAGATATTTTAACTACTTGTCATTGATAATGATTACACACAAGTGACTATTCCTCATTAAAAACTTGGCACTATTACACAAATAATTATTGACACAATTAAGCTTTGACACTGTGCCCATCAAATTTCTTTTGTCCTCACTATGTATCAAGCCTACATTATTCTTTTTTAAAAAGAGAAAATTATCTGTTTTAATCAGAGCTAAACTCTCTCAAGTTTGTTCACAGTATAAATATAAGGAAATGCTGAATTACTAAAAATAGCCAATGCTTTACCCTGTATATTATTAGCATTCATAAAGGGGAAATGAAAAAGCAATGTTCAGACATTGAAGGACAGACATCTAATGCAATAAGAAAAGAATAATTCAACATGAGAGTCCCCAAATGAGAGAAGTCTGTCATTGCCAATGACTACAAATGAAATGTGGTGATGGGTATTTAAACAATCTATATGTCTCTTCAAGCATCCAACTGAAGATATTATCCACAACCTGTTTCATTTCAATTTCTAACTTCCAAAAGTTGACAAGGGTTACATTTTTGCTAATATAGCCAGTGTATAATGACCTTGGTCAGTATGATTATTTCACAAATGTTACCAAAAGAGAAAAAGAAAAAAAGCCATTTTTCTTTCTAAAGTTAAAAAAAAAAAGTGAAAAAAAATTAAAGCTTTATGCAATCATTCCCATCAAGAAAGATAATACCATCTACTCTCTTCCAAATATAGTTTAGGTCACATCTGCTACAAGAGAGCTTGAAATATTATCATAGAAATGTTTGGATAATTAGCAATTAATTTCCTTTGACTAATATACAATAAAAATAGAGCTGTGTATGCATGAAGCAAATCACAGTGTGTGGTCCTCCTTCCCTCCTAATCACATTTCCACATGGGTAGGATCTGGTTGATACAAATTCCAAAGGCAGTCTGATTCAACTGAATGGAAAAATGTATAAACTGTGTTACACAGAAACTGGAGGGGGCAGAAAGCACACAGAACCAATATCCCAACGCCAAAGTGGAAGGAGGTGCTGTTGCCAAGTGCTACACCCCGGTATCCTCTACAATTTGCCTGTTTTAATGGGAAGCATAGAGGAGGGCCTGAGTGCCAATTTTAAGTGTTTGTCCTTAGTCTTTATTAAGCCTAGTTGATAATAAGTATTCTTTAACAAGATTTCTCATCACCCACCTGGTGTCACTCTGCCCTTCAGCCCTATGATTCCTATTGAATTAGAAAGTAGAGACTAGGATAGTCACTGCTTTTTGTAATAACCCAATTCTGTGGCCGTGCAATAGCACTCAGACCCCTACCCTACCAAATATTTTATACAAGGTATTTTTTTTTACTGCAAGATTCCTAAATATTCTCCTATTAAATATAATTCACTATTATGTGAATGTCAGGGAAAATCCAAAATTTTACTAATAATGAGTCCCAGTGTGGCAGATAGATGGTATGGTGATTAAAGTGTTGGATTCCCACAGAGTCAATCATGGTTCGAGTCCTGGACCCAGTAGTTTGAGAATCACTCCAAGTACATCTGTGTGTATGCCCAAAATCCTGAGAAGAGAATGGAGATGAAGGGATTGCAGAGTGTCCATGCCCCCTGTTGGAGTGAGTTCTAACTTTCCCTCTCTGGGGTTCTCTCTTTCTTCTCCAGCTAATATATATGCCCTACAGCAAAAGCCTAAAAATACAACAACTAAAACAACAAAAGAATGAGTCCTAGCTTCTAGGATATAAAGGATTTAAAGGTATGTAAGAGAACCATGGTGTAAGAGGTAGCTATTAGTTGAGGAGAGAAGGAAGCAAATAACTAGTTAATAGTAATCAGTATGTCAAATGCCAAACTCATCACTGGAAAAGAAGTGTGTTCAAATTAGAATTTTGCTACTTCTTAGCTGGGTGACTTTAGGCAAATCACTTGACCTCTATAGAAAGTATTGTCATCTGCAAGAGAGAAAGAGTAAAATCCTTATCATGATGCTAGTGCTGGAAATGGATCTAAAACCATAGGTGGAAGTAACTAGCAGCCCTCTCCCCAAACAGGAATAGTAATTCAGAACCAACTGTCATGGAAGAGGGTCACCGTACTCCTGAAGTCACTGTAACACTTGGCTTTGACTTCTAGCCACATCTACACTGCCTTAGTCATGCATCTTTTCTTTTTAATATTTATATCTTCCAGTGTATGTTCATCTTGCCAGTTACAGAGAATCTTTTGTGGATTATGTAAGTGATAAACTGTGTATATATGAGTTACATACACAATAATAAAATTGCCTGTATCACAAAAATGCACCCCACAATTAGTTCATGATTAACTTTGCTTAAAGAAAAGTGTTTCCAATACAAAATTAATATGTCAGAAAATCTCCTGGAGTTTTTATTTATTTTATTGAGATCATTACAGGTAAATGAAGAAGGACTTATGTCCAGAGATTAGTGCATTTGTTTCAAATTCAGAAGCTCCAAACTCTTTGGCATTTAGTTTTATGCCCAAAATGTGACTCTATGTGTCAAGCAATTTGAGAGCATATAGATGATAAAACAACAGATTTTCAAGCACACAAAATATATTCCGTACACCCTTTTCTCAAAACAACTATGAGAGAGTAACAGTAACCGTGTTAATTCTTGCCTTCCCGGACCTAACAGTGGAGGAAATGCTGACACTTGAATAAAGGCAGATTGCATGAAGCAGAAGTGACAAAAGGAAAGGAAATGTGCAAAACAGCTTATTGAAATTGAGCCATAGAAGTTCAGCTCTTGGAGGGGGATGCTGTCCTAACTCCCACATACCTGATACTACCACCTTATGTTTACGGCAATGATGACCAAGAAAGCACATGCTGGTGTTTCATTGGCTGGGTCTCACCACACCAGCATTGGGCTATTTCCCTCAGGGAACAGAATGAAAATGAGCCAGTACCAACCAGACCTTACTTTAGTGTATGCATGAACAACTGACAGCATGCCAAACACAACCACATAGAGTATCTTGTCTGTCTTTCCTGGCAACTATCACTATATAAGATTAGTGAAACAACCATCACCCATATACCAACTTCATAGGTGTTAAAACTGAGCCTATGTAAAGCTTAATGCCTTGCCCAGGATAGGGGTTTCCAAGGAGGGCACTGGATATGTAATAGCAACTAAGGCACTGATCTAGTAGCATTCCAAGGTTTTTAGAGTGAACCATATTGCCTTTTACATACTTTGACACTTAGTCCCTTCCATGCACTTGCTGAATCCCTGTCCATGACTGTAGTTATGGGTTGCTCCTAAATACCTTTGAGAAGCTTGTTGTGTGGCCAGCCCCGTAGCCTAGTCATTAAGGGAGTCAGATCTTCCATACCACACCATGTTTGAATCTTGGACCTGCCAGCCTGAAAAACACTGGACATATGTGTGAGCATGCCCAAAATCCTCATGGGAAGGAGAAATGGACAAGGGGTTGCAGAGGCATGACCACAACCCCGAGAGGTGCTTTCTTCCTCTCTGTCTCTGGGAATGCGTGTACCCTCTGGTGATAAGAGGAAGGAAAAAGAAAGGAACTTGTTCTGAATCCATTTTTGAAATATTCATGATTTTTGTTTCATTACACTTTCAGTGTTATATATTGCTCTTAAAAAAGAAAGTTATGGACCAGCCAGTGGTGTGGTGGCTGAGGTGACTGAATCCCACATAACTGACTGCCCAGTTCCAGTACAGGACATGGTGGCTTGAAAAACTATGCCAGGCAGGTGTGCCCAAGACCCCCCCAAAAAAATGGAGGACAAGGAATTGTGGCATGACTGTGCTCTCTGGGAGGTGATTTCTCAGTTCCCGTCTCTCTCTGTTTCTCTCTCTGGCATGCACATGTACTCTATAGCAAAATTTGTCAAAAATAAAAACAAAGAAAGATGACATTTTACCCAGAGCCTAGATACCATTTGATACTTTTTGTAATGCAAACTTTTTTTTTTTTTTTGGGAGAAATTTTTGCTATAGGGCGCGTGCGCTCACCGGACAGACAGAGGGACATAGAGGCAGAAAGTGAGAAATGACCCCCCAGGGGGGATGGTCATGCCGCAATCCTTTCTTCTCCATTCTCCTCTCGGGATCTTGGGCATGCACACACACGCGCCCGGCGTGAGTTTTAAGCCACTGGGTCCGGGACGCGAACCGCGGTTGACTACATGGGAGTCCAGCAACATAGCCATTACACTAACTGCTGGTTCCCATAATGCAAACATTTTTTAGAAAAGAATTACACACTTGTTTCATTGATTTCCTTGAAAGTGAAAATTAGAGGGACCAGCAGATGGTGTACTGGTTATGTTGCTGGACTCCCATGTACTTGACTGTGGTTCAAGTCTTGGACCCAATGGTTTAAAACTCATGCTGGGTACAGGGGCATGCATGTCCAAAATCCTGAGAGGAGAAAGGAAGAGACGGGATTGCAGCATGGCCATTCCTCCCACAGGGGGTGATTTCTTATTTTCTGTCTCTCTGCTGAGTACATGTGGCCTATAGCAAAAATCTCTCTTAAAAAAATAATAAAATAAAGTGAGAATTAGAGCTCGGCAGGAGCAGTACAGAGGCAGACTGAGTTGCTACTTCCCTTCGCTCCACTTTCAAGCAACACTGGCTCAATTACTTCATAATCTTAATCTTGAACTCGTTATGCCAGAATTGATAATATAAATATTTTAAACTCTTAATATAGATAGATTTTTATTTGCTTGACTTTTGCCCTGAGAAAATGGATTAGGTGAATTTTCTGGTCAGTTTGCCTCCCCATTAAGAAAGTACTGGCATCAAATTTTGAAATGTGAGAATGGCTGATTGGTCTTTAATGAAAGATTCTAATTTATACCAGTTTCTTTGAAAACACATGACTAGTTTCTGTTAATAGCCTAAATGATCACAGTTCCACCAATTAAAGCTAACAAGCCAGGCACCAGCACAGCTCACATCAAGGAACAAATACATGTTATTCACAACTGTAAATCTGGGCTTGGAGAGGAGAAGTGAAGGAATTAGTATGGATGCAATGCCTTCTCATTTTCCCTGCTCTGGATATATCTGAAGCTAGATTAGTACAGTCAAGAGAGAAAACGGAAAGCTGGAGCCAACTCTCAGGTTCTGGCAGTCACGGAACATCTGGGACACGCGGGAGATTCCTGAACTGAGAACCTAATATAACACGTTGTATTAGTGTTCCCCAAGTGTGGCCATGGCAGCTAGAAACAGGTTCATTCGTGTAATTTTTCCCATTGTTTTATATTATGAATTCGCTTTTGATTTATGACAAATCATCGTGGGCCTCTGCTTACAATGCTATTAGAAAATTTCCTTTCAAGTATATTTTAAGTAAAAAAAAAGTAAATCCATTTTAAATAAAAATACTAGTAGTAATGTTGAAGTGGGGGAAGGGTCCACTTTATTGGGGCACTGGAAAATTCACGATGTATTTTTGCAGAGAAAAACAGAAAAAAAATGTCATGACTTTTCTGATGGCCCAATAGTTAGTACAAAGAAGATGGGGGCAGTCATTTTTATGGACCAAATTTCCCCCAACCCAAAATTCAAATGTTGAATCCCTAATTCCTAATATGATAGGGTTTAAACATGGAACCTTTGAGAGGTAATTAGGGTTGGACGTGGTTATGAGAGTAATATCTTCATGATTAAATGAGTGACTTTATATAAAGAGAAAGAGACTATTCTATCAGTTCCCATTTCTCTCTCCTATGTGAGAATGCAGCATGAAAGTAGCTAGCTATCCACTGGGCCATCAGGTGGCATGGTGGTTAAGGTACTAGACTCCCACATGGTTGACTTTGGTTCAAGTCCCAGATCTGGTGGCTTGCTTTCTCACTTTCTCTCTCTCTCTCTCTCTCTCTCTCTCTGTCTCAGTCTCTGGAGAAATAAAACAGAGTAATGAAAAATAAACTTAAAAAAAGAGAAAGTAGCTGGCCATAGGCCAGGAAGAGGAGCCATATCAGGAACCAACAGGCCAACACCTTGATCTTATGCCTCCCAGCCTCCAGAACTTGAGAAATAAATATTTGCTATTTAAGCTACCCAGTCTATATTTTGTTATAGAAATCAAAATAAACTAACAGAGAAGTCAGAGAAACATAAAATAGCCAGCACCCTTGGATGAAAGACACAACATGAAGAAGAGAACTGCTGCCTATCATGAGATTGAGGTGCACCAAGAATTCAGTTGGAATTTGGTAAATGAAAGAAAGACCTCTGAGGCTGCACTTAGCAGTCATCACACTTGACCATCTTAGTAGCAGGACCTCTTTGCCGTGCTGATACTATACAACGTAAGGGGCCAGCAGGTGGTGTGATGGCTAAGGTGCTGGACCCCCACAGGGCCAACCACTGCTCCTGCTCTGGACCCAGCAGCTTGAAAATCATGCCAGGTTTGGGGTATGTGTGAGTGTGTCCAAAAATCCCAGGAGAAGAATGGAGAAGAGTTTGTAGAGTGGCCATCGCCCATTAGGGAGTGATTTCTCACTTTGTCTCTCTCTCTCTCTCTCTCTTTCTGGCAAGTGCACAAATCCTATGGCAAAATCCTTTTTTTTTTTTTCTTAAAGAAAGAATGAAATACAGAAGAAATAAAGGTGGAGCAATGGGATCTAACTATCTCCATTCTAATGGCTGGTCTGGAAAGAAATCTGGAAGTGTGTAAGCAACAAAGGGGGTGTAAAAGAGCTTGACAGGATGATAACCTTGACAGAACCTGGACATCGTACCCCCTTCCTTCTCTTCCACTGGTTTTATGGACCACTTCCACCTCACAACCAGTACCAATAAACCAAGCTCAACCTCCTGCTATTTCTATCACTTCTCATCCATTCTCTTAGCGTTGATGCCTGGCAGGGACCTGAGAGTGAACACTAGCAGGACTCATCGTCAACAACCAAGCCTGGGACCTGGAACGCTCGTAGCAATTGTGGATTAGTGTAGTCAGTGGGGTTCAGACCTCAATGAGGAAAAAGTCAGAACAGAAACACAATAAAAAAAAATAAATAAAAATTAAAAAAAAGAAACTCATTTGAGTTGCTATGTAGTTATTAGAAATAGTTAAAGAAGTATGTAAAGGGCTGAATTTACAAAATTGTTAATGCCAATTCTTTAAAATATAAAAGTCAAGTAATAAATCTATTTCAATAAATATAAGCTTAGAAGCTGGCCATATTGAGTATTATATTAATGGGTGGGGTGGAATATGGAGTCAGAAGCTACTTTGTCATCTCTCCCATTAAAAAGGGAACATCCTTAAAGGTCAGGTGCAGGTGTACAACTGTAATCCAGCAACTCAGAAAACTGAGGCAGGAGAATCATGAGCTTGACATTGGCCTGGACACCATACGGAGATGCAGTGTATGCAAGACCGTGGCGTGATGGCTAAAGCTGCTGAATCTCACAAGCCCAACTGCACAATTTGAGTCCTGGGCCTGGTGGCTTGAAAAACACAGCAGGCACTCATGTGTGTGTGCCCGAAATCTGAAAGGAGAATGAAAGGGAAGGGACTGCAGTGTAGCCATCCCGCAGGAGGTGATTTCTCTCTTTCTCGCTCTCTGTGAGTCTCTCTGGGGAGTACATGTGACCCATAGCAAAGACTAAAATAATAAAATTAAAAAGTGAAAAGATGATCATTATGTACTAATGTGCTACTGGAAATAAAATCGATTTCTTTACCATGCTCTTAAAATTATCTCCAGTGAGTTAGAATAAACCACCAAGATCACTACATGCTTCGGTAAGAATTACCAAAACACATGCTATTTGCCTCATCCCAAGGATGCAGGGATTTGTAAGAAGGAGGAGGAGAAGGGAAGTACAAACTTTGATAACTGAGATAGAAGAAAATTTCCCATTTATTGGCAAATGCTTGGTCTCGGGGGGCTTTTAATTCGGTCTCAAATTTACAGAATTCTGTTAACAGCTCTAAAAAGTTTGGAGGTTCAGTTCACTTAAAGGTAAAGCCTAGGGCTGAAATTATTTGATGAAATAAAACCATGCAGCTTTTCTGTTTCAAAAGTGGTAGCAAAGCCAGGATCAATTGTGACAGTCATAGAATGAGATTAATAAATAACAACAATAATAAAAACAGAGCTCTAAACCCCAGAAAACCAATTTTGAAACAATTACAGGCAACTATTATGGGGCGCCTCTAAACAGTTTTAGCTAAATTCCCTCAGCACAGCTCTGATGACAATAATGTGTACTGTGTATGCAATTCACTGCACACACTTGAAAATGTGCTCTGCTGTATTTCGTATTAATGAATAAGGCTACTGGCTTAATATACCATCGTTAACAATAGAATTGTTCACAAGTGTGAGGGGGCAACAATGTTTCCTCTATGACTTCACATTCAGGAGAGAGGTAATTTTGTGTGTGGGTGTTTTAAAGTCATTACGGAGACCTCTGTGGCTATTCAAGTTATACTATTATGCTTACATTCTAGCTACCAAAACCCAGAACCAGAAGGGAAAATGTGTACTAAGACATTCATTTCTGTAGCCAAGACTGGCGATGCCTCTAGCCAATGTGATCTGTGTTTACCCAATAAAATAGAAGAAAAAATGGGCCAGAAAAAGCTGAATAATGTGTCTCTAACTTCTAAATAAAAGAAATATGCAAAATGAATCAGGACCAAGCTTAGTGTCTAGGTCCACTTTGCTGGGCATTTTGTAAACTTCCCGTTTGCTAAATGAAATCAACATTCATGACCAAGCTCACACACAAATCAAACGACAGTTGGAGTGTAACAAGGGTTTGCTGTAAAAATCCCCTGCTAATAACGAATACGATGAACACCTTGTTAGAGAAGTCACCCACCTCCACTAATTTTTATCTTTTATCCTCTCAGTGTTTTATTGGATTTGATACACACATGCAAAGAAAATCAAAATTCATTATACAAAGTGATGTCACCAAGATAATAGTTAGTGAGAAATCTGTCCAATATCTGGCTATTAATGAGTCTTTGACCACATCAACTGACAGTTTCTTTTTAACTTTTGTATTAAAATGTTTCTGCTGCTCAACCAATTATTTTTTTCCAAATCAATAACCATTTCTTCTCTTGACTTTCAAGAGTCCCAGCTTTGCTGTTATTGTTTATTTTGAAACATGTTATTTAAAATAGCAAAGTTGTCATTGTAGTGTGTTGAATAGCACCATTTACGTTTGATAGCTGGTCTATGGTGAATATTCTGCAAACCGCATTTCTGTAGAGGGACATAGCCTTCTACCTCTGAGGTCTGTAGTCAATGTTCCTTAGAGGTTTTAGAACCTCAAATGAATGTTACAAAGGGGAAAAAAAAACCCTCTGAGGTAAAAAAAAAAAAAATAGACCTTTAGTTCTAATTTGGCTTCACTGATACTAGTTTTGTGGCCTCAGGGAAATTACTTAATTTCTGGACTTGATTTTCTCTTTTTTTTTTTTCCTGGAAAATGAAAGTAAGAGCACATCTTTCATTGGCATGTGACATCATACACACGTTGACATCACAGAGAGACAGTTCCATCTACCGGGTGGCAGGCGTACAAAAATGAAGTAACCACATCTATAGGGAAAGGGCAGTGGGCTTTAGCCAGGCAGCTCCTTTGCATTTGTCTGCTGTGAATACCTTTCAGCAAGAAACCCACCCTCCGGTTTACCACAGTCCTCCGCCTTCCCCACTATTAATACCTGGCGGCAACATGGCCTAGCTGGTAGAATCAGGATTTGATCCAATCTGATCCCATCCCATCACATTCTATGGAATGGCCAGACACACATACACTGCTGAGAATGGACTGACCACTGCCCCTCTGTGAACAAACCCAATGGCAGATGAACCCCACTCAGGAAGGCCCTGACAGGGCTGGCAGCGCTGTGTGGCCCAGACCCTGGCCCTCAACAGCAGGAGATGAATGACGATGTACGTCTCCCTAAAATCAATCAGCGTTCTTTCCTGCTCTCCTTCCCACACACTGTCATCACCTTCCTTCTTCCTTCCTGTCCCCTTGGTCAGCACATCTGTTTAGCCTTGTGGAATGCGGTTGCCTCTTAGGCCACTCCTTCTCTGAGGCACTCTCTCTCCCCAAGTCTCTAAGCCTCCCTTCCTTGCTTTTCAGCCTGCAAATATTTTCAAGTTCATGCTGGTGCTTTGATAAAGGTTGCAATGTTGGGGCCAGCAGGTGGCATAGTGGTTAAGGTACTGGACTCCCATATGGACACCTGCCATTGGATTCTCAAACCTGGTGGCTTGAAAACCACACCAGCCATGTGTGCATATGTGCCCAAACTCCCAGGAGGAGAATAGAGGAGAGGGGACTGTGGTGGGACCCCTCCCAAAGCGTGCTTTCTCACTTTCCCTCTTCCTGTCTCTTCCTCTGTTTCTCTCTGGTTGGGCACACATATCCTATGGCCAAAACCTAAAAAAGAAAATAAAAAATAAAGGTTTCGTGTGATACACTCAATGTCCTAGGTAGGAGACCTTCCCAACTTGACACTAAAGTTACTGAAGGCAGAGAGAAGTGAATGGATACCCCAGAGGGACCTGGGGGCTCAGCCCAAAGCAGCCAAAGCAAGCTCGAAAGAGCTTTAAAGTATTATGTTTTGCTTTAAAAATTCATGTGAAGTGAATTTGATATTCTGTTCCATAAATATCTCCATATTTGTGTTACTATTCAAACAAAATTTTCCTCCAATTTATTGAGTAAAATGGTTGCTTCTAGAACATGTGTCATGTTGAACCTGGCATAGTTTGTGTATCTTGTTAGATCACCAACTACCCTCAGGGACTCACATACTAATGAAGGTTGGCGAGGGGCTGGAGGGTGATCTGTTGACTAAAGGCCTCAAAAATTCTCCTAGGGGAAAGAAGGAAGAACTGTTTAGTCCTAGATCTCTCCCCGCTTCTCCTATTCTCTCTCTTTCTCTCATAATCTTCTCACAAGATAAACGAGTGCTATGTTGTTTTCCTAGATCATCATGTTGAAGAGAGTCTTTTTAAAATGTATGTGTTCTAATAAAGGTCAGAAAATGGGTTGCCTTTGAGGAGGAATCTCTAGGACACTGGGAAGTGATATCTCGGGTGGTTACATAGATGCATAAGTGTGTAACATTGTATCAAGGTGTAAAAAAGGTTGATGTAACATTTTGTGTGTTACATATCACTTAAGAAAAGCAAAACATCAACAAAAACTAAACCAAGAAGAGAAGAGTTTGACACTTTCTCTAGCTAAGGCGTGTCCGGAGGGATCTGTTCTGTCTGTCACTAGAACATACGTTCCATTTCCATTTTCCAATGATCTGTTCTATAAGTAAATGAAGTGATATTGTGATCTCATATACATCCAAAATTCACTGTGCATTGGCTCAATCAAGCACATCAACATATATGTTCTCAGCAAATGATTTCCCAATTTTTGTGTCCTGCATACCTTGCCTTTTGGGATTGCAGCTTGATCGTCCCTTCTGGTAAGGAGGTGATTTCTCACTTTCCTTCTCAAGAGTAGAGGACGGAGAGACTGTGGCCTAGGTGTCCTGGCGGTATCTGAGACCTGTCCTCAAGTCAGAGCTGTAGATTCCATGAGATGGGTTAGGATGCAGAGCCTCCAACGGGGAGCCAGTCTGGACAGGTGTCCAAGCCACCACCTAGTCGTGCAGGTAAGAGAACACTCTGCCCAAGTCCTACACTCCATTAAGGACTTCGCAAATGCCATTTCCAGCACCTTTACCCTCATTTGAGCTTCTGTATCCTTAAGGAAAATAAGTAATTAATGCATGATAGAAACTGTTTTCAAGAAGAAATAAAAATGGGACACGGTATGAGCCAATTCCAGGTCTCCAACCCATCACAGACTGTTTTAACCTAACCATGATGAGATATTGTGAAGCCAGGAAACATTTCATTGTAGGCCATTTTCACAGAAAATATGCAACAGAAATGTGGTGACAGGCTACAAAAGTACATGTAGATGTGGTCAGAGTTCAAGTTATGCTTAATTACCGGCTGTCAGTTATCAAGTAGGAAGTTCAAAACGCAGCAGCTAACCAACACACATGCTCACCTGCCCACAAGAAGAGAAACATTTTTTCAACAGCATTTAACATTTGCCACCAAGCAGTAGAAAGAAGACAGGGGGAAGGAAACAATTAAGAGATCGTTTCGAGTGACACATCTCTGTGTCTGAGTAAATAAGAGGATGAGACTAGCATTTGGAATGTGTAGGTATTCCAAGGGAAGAGCACTGAAAACTTGCCGCAGACGGGGACAGAATTTACTGATCCACACTCACTGTTGGGTAGTGGTGGAAGGGAGCCAGTGTATGGCGGAGATAAACAGGCCCTCGGTGTTGACCCAGCTGGCTGCCCCTGGCTGGACTGGCAGGTGCAGGCCCAGCATTTCAGACCAGAAGATGCAACAGGAACTGCTGATGATTTTAGGTTTGAGAGTATAGACAGGCTTTTTTTTTTTTTTTTTTTTTTTTTTTTTTTTTTTTTTAGAGTTTTTTTGTCAA
>NW_006203478.1:127799-141232 GCF_000334495.1 Tupaia belangeri chinensis | reverse complement strand
AAAAAAAACCCTCTGAGGTAAAAAAAAAAAAAATAGACCTTTAGTTCTAATTTGGCTTCACTGATACTAGTTTTGTGGCCTCAGGGAAATTACTTAATTTCTGGACTTGATTTTCTCTTTTTTTTTTTTCCTGGAAAATGAAAGTAAGAGCACATCTTTCATTGGCATGTGACATCATACACACGTTGACATCACAGAGAGACAGTTCCATCTACCGGGTGGCAGGCGTACAAAAATGAAGTAACCACATCTATAGGGAAAGGGCAGTGGGCTTTAGCCAGGCAGCTCCTTTGCATTTGTCTGCTGTGAATACCTTTCAGCAAGAAACCCACCCTCCGGTTTACCACAGTCCTCCGCCTTCCCCACTATTAATACCTGGCGGCAACATGGCCTAGCTGGTAGAATCAGGATTTGATCCAATCTGATCCCATCCCATCACATTCTATGGAATGGCCAGACACACATACACTGCTGAGAATGGACTGACCACTGCCCCTCTGTGAACAAACCCAATGGCAGATGAGCCCCACTCAGGAAGGCCCTGACAGGGCTGGCAGCGCTGTGTGGCCCAGACCCTGGCCCTCAACAGCAGGAGATGAATGACGATGTACGTCTCCCTAAAATCAATCAGCGTTCTTTCCTGCTCTCCTTCCCACACACTGTCATCACCTTCCTTCTTCCTTCCTGTCCCCTTGGTCAGCACATCTGTTTAGCCTTGTGGAATGCGGTTGCCTCTTAGGCCACTCCTTCTCTGAGGCACTCTCTCTCCCCAAGTCTCTAAGCCTCCCTTCCTTGCTTTTCAGCCTGCAAATATTTTCAAGTTCATGCTGGTGCTTTGATAAAGGTTGCAATGTTGGGGCCAGCAGGTGGCATAGTGGTTAAGGTACTGGACTCCCATATGGACACCTGCCATTGGATTCTCAAACCTGGTGGCTTGAAAACCACACCAGCCATGTGTGCATATGTGCCCAAACTCCCAGGAGGAGAATAGAGGAGAGGGGACTGTGGTGGGACCCCTCCCAAAGCGTGCTTTCTCACTTTCCCTCTTCCTGTCTCTTCCTCTGTTTCTCTCTGGTTGGGCACACATATCCTATGGCCAAAACCTAAAAAAGAAAATAAAAAATAAAGGTTTCGTGTGATACACTCAATGTCCTAGGTAGGAGACCTTCCCAACTTGACACTAAAGTTACTGAAGGCAGAGAGAAGTGAATGGATACCCCAGAGGGACCTGGGGGCTCAGCCCAAAGCAGCCAAAGCAAGCTCGAAAGAGCTTTAAAGTATTATGTTTTGCTTTAAAAATTCATGTGAAGTGAATTTGATATTCTGTTCCATAAATATCTCCATATTTGTGTTACTATTCAAACAAAATTTTCCTCCAATTTATTGAGTAAAATGGTTGCTTCTAGAACATGTGTCATGTTGAACCTGGCATAGTTTGTGTATCTTGTTAGATCACCAACTACCCTCAGGGACTCACATACTAATGAAGGTTGGCGAGGGGCTGGAGGGTGATCTGTTGACTAAAGGCCTCAAAAATTCTCCTAGGGGAAAGAAGGAAGAACTGTTTAGTCCTAGATCTCTCCCCGCTTCTCCTATTCTCTCTCTTTCTCTCATAATCTTCTCACAAGATAAACGAGTGCTATGTTGTTTTCCTAGATCATCATGTTGAAGAGAGTCTTTTTAAAATGTATGTGTTCTAATAAAGGTCAGAAAATGGGTTGCCTTTGAGGAGGAATCTCTAGGACACTGGGAAGTGATATCTCGGGTGGTTACATAGATGCATAAGTGTGTAACATTGTATCAAGGTGTAAAAAAGGTTGATGTAACATTTTGTGTGTTACATATCACTTAAGAAAAGCAAAACATCAACAAAAACTAAACCAAGAAGAGAAGAGTTTGACACTTTCTCTAGCTAAGGCGTGTCCGGAGGGATCTGTTCTGTCTGTCACTAGAACATACGTTCCATTTCCATTTTCCAATGATCTGTTCTATAAGTAAATGAAGTGATATCTTGATCTCATATTCTTCACCTTAGTTTTATTTCTTGATGGTTGTGAACTCTGAAATGTGACTGATCAGTACTAGCTTTGGAGTGTACAGGTAGTAACTACGGTGGGGAAGTCACCTGGCCTGGAACCATTCTCAAGAGTAGAGGACGGAGAGACTGTGGCCTAGGTGTCCTGGCGGTATCTGAGACCTGTCCTCAAGTCAGAGCTGTAGATTCCATGAGATGGGTTAGGATGCAGAGCCTCCATCGGGGAGCCAGTCTGGACAGGTGTCCAAGCCACCACCTAGTTGTGCAGGTAAGAGAACACTTTGCCCAAGTCCTACACTCCATTAAGGACTTCGCAAATGCCATTTCCATCACCTTTACCCTCATTTGAGCTTCTGTATCCTTAAGGAAAATAAGTAATTAATGCATGATAGAAACTGTTTTCAAGAAGAAATAAAAATGGGACACGGTATGAGCCAATTCCAGGTCTCCAACCCATCACAGACTGTTTTAACCTAACCATGATGAGATATTGTGAAGCCAGGAAACATTTCATTGTAGGCCATTTTCACAGAAAATATGCAACAGAAATTTGGTGACAGGCTACAAAAGTACATGTAGATGTGGTCAGAGTTCAAGTTATGCTTAATTACCGGCTGTCAGTTATCAAGTAGGAAGTTCAAAACGCAGCAGCTAACCAACACACATGCTCACCTGCCCACAAGAAGAGAAACATTTTTTCAACAGCATTTAACATTTGCCACCAAGCAGTAGAAAGAAGACAGGGGGAAGGAAACAATTAAGAGATCGTTTCGAGTGACACATCTCTGTGTCTGAGTAAATAAGAGGATGAGACTAGCATTTGGAATGTGTAGGTATTCCAAGGGAAGAGCACTGAAAACTTGCCGCAGACGGGGACAGAATTTACTGATCCACACTCACTGTTGGGTAGTGGTGGAAGGGAGCCAGTGTATGGCGGAGATAAACAGGCCCTCGGTGTTGACCCAGCTGGCTGCCCCTGGCTGGACTGGCAGGTGCAGGCCCAGCATTTCAGACCAGAAGATGCAACAGGAACTGCTGATGATTTTAGGTTTGAGAGTATAGACAGGCTTTTTTCTATGTAGTGATTTTCTAAGTGTTCATTATTGGTTTGGAGATTAAGAAGGGTTTTTTTTTTTTTTTTTTTTTTTTTTTTTTTTTTTTTTAAGAGATTTTTGCTATAGGACACATGCATTCACCAGAGAGACAGAGTGAGGAGTCACCCCAGGGGGATGACCACACCAGAATCTCTTCTTCCCAGTGTTCTCTCAGGACTTCTGGCATGCATGCACAGGGGCTCAGTGTGAGCTTCAATCCGCTAGGTCCAGCACTCAAACCAAGGTCAGTCACGTGGGAGTCCAGTGCCTTAATCTTTTTTTTTTTTTTTTTTGCTATAGGGCATGTGCGCTCGCCAGACAGACAGAGAGAGACAGAGAGATAGAAAGCGAGAAATCGCCCCCCCCAGGGGGATTGGCCATGCCACAATCCCTTCTCTTCCATTCTCCTCTCGGGATCTTGGGCACGCACGCACACGTGCCGGGCGTGAGATTAAGCCACTGAGTCCGGGACATGAACCACAGTCGACTACGTGGGAGTCCAGTGACATAACCATTACGCTAACTGCTGGTCCCTCAGTGCCTTAATCTTTATGCCACCTGCTGGTCCCATAGACACATGTTGGGAAGGGGTCTTTAGTGAATGACCCAAACTCTAGAGCTTCTTACCTCATCCATAATGTAAGAATACCTGTGGTCCCTACATCATGCTGGTGGTCTCAGGATTCTCTGGCTTAAAAAAAAAAAAGCAAAAACATTTTCAACTAGACTTGACACATAGTTAACTGTCTGCGTTCGCTACTTTTTTCTTTCCCCATTCAAACAAACTGAGACACTTAGGAAATCTCTTCCTTAGCAACCCCATCTGCAGTACACACAAACATCTCCATTCCTACATTTCTATGAAGCCATTAAATTTTTGTGTTTTTCTTTACAATGTTACTGTTTGCACATTGAATTCAAATAACTAGATTATTAGCTGTACCAAGCCATTTACTTTTGGGTTTATGCTATTCTATGCCGGAAAGACAAATGCCAGAGTCAGGCAGAAGCACAGCGTGAACACACCTGGATGCACATGGGAAAGGTCCCAGACTCGTGTCCTGGGACCTCTGTGAGCCCGCTGGGTGCGTGCATGTGCATGAGCTCATGATCTGGGTGGGCGGAGCTGAGAAAGACAGCAGTTGAGGCCTCTGATGCAGGCCTGTCTATCTATCTTAATCTCTCTCATAGAAAAAAAAAAAAAACACAAAGATATATCTGGAACTGTATATGCAAAAAAGTTCTGAGCTCTCAAAGCCTTCATTTCATTTCCATATTTCAACCAGTCCTTAACCTCCACCTCTCCCACTACTGCATACAGAGTACCTGATTCCCCAACCATCTGTGAACAACATTAAAACCTGCACTGGATGATTGTCCTAGTGATCAATGTCAGACAACACACAAGCAAAGACTTTTGTGGGTGAGGCCCATTTTCCTACCCAACTATTCTTTAAGTCTTTTGTAACCCAGTCTGAGCCCATTAAGTACTGACAGCTTAACAGTTACCCTAAACAGCTCTATTTGCTGTATGTTTCCCATATCCCACACACTATGCTAAGTATTCTTATATACATCATGTCCTTTCATACCTAGAATCTATTATTTCCATTTGACAGGTAAGAAAACCAAGCTTGGGGGCCAGCAGGTGGAATGGTGGTTATGGCACTGAACTCTCACACAGCTTTGAGTTCTGAGCCTGGTGGCTTGCTTTCTCGCTTTCTCTCCCTCTTTCTCTGGTCAAATCAAGAAAACCAAGACTTATAAAGCTTAAATACAAGATCAGCATAAGGATGCACATTCAGATTTAGGAGTCCCCTGGCTCAGAACATAAAGGAAGAGTTAGAAAGGTAGAGGCAAGAAATAACCCTGTATACTAAACTGAGGCCAGTTCATGGCAGACCTCGCAGGTCATGCTGAGCAATATAATTTTCAGCCTAATAGTGACTACCTTTTAATTTTCATTAGGGATGGCTCTACACCAGGCATTTCCACCTAGATCATTCCATTCACCCTTCAGAGTGAAACAACACCATGTTTGCTCATGTAGCAGGTAAGGACATGAAGGCACAGCAATGCAATGCTATGCTACTAGCCTAGATTGCAGAAGTAATGTCTGTACCCAGCATCACACGCTAGAACATTCAGGATTCACCGCTTTACTAGGGCTTTCTGTGGAGAGAGAGCCTGCACCGTGGGGCCTTGGGATGAAAGTGTTGAGAGACACTGGAGGGTTTGAAATAGCCCCACGGTCCTCTAAGCTCCATAGTTCCTATTTTCGGAAGTTCCTCTAAGTGCTGGCTGGAAGAATCGCTGGACAGTACCAATATTTTGATGACAAGGTCAGTTGCCAGAAGAGTACCACATGGAAGAATTCAGGATGTACCATTGCTTTGTCAAGCAAACAGAGCACTAATATAAACATTTTAATATGTTCACATCATCTAACATTTCGTAGCATTAATGCCAATGAACTTGAGTGGCTCTAAGACCAGAAGCTCATTAAAGTAATCATTCATTAGTGCTTTTTTCCCCCCGTTTTTCTTTTTAAAGCTTGTATTCTAAAGGTAGACCTTTCCTTTTCAAGACCATTACTTTTCAACCCATTTAATGTTTTCTTGTAGGGTCGCAATGTTAATTTTAAGGTTATGTTTTAATGGCTTTCTAAATGACACTTTCATTGTAGTAAAATGAATGCGTCGAGTGACTCTTGCAGGTAGAGATGTACTATTCTCTCATAGTTGGAAGGGTATGAACATTTTCAAACTATTAATTTGAAAACATATTAATAACCTGCATATTTAAAGACGGTGAATAAAAGCGGTGCTGTTTTCACCAAAGCTATTTAGTGTTGGGAAAGCTGCATATAAATTGCTTTTTCAATCCCCTATAAACAATCGCTTTTGCTCATTTTCAAACCCCCTAATTCTCGCCGAGAGCTCAGGTTTTAAAAGGGACTGTTTTTATAGAAGGCGCAACTTTAGGAAATATTTCTGCTTCTGCTAAACTAACTAAATTCTTATTCTCGGCCCAGATCAAAATTATTCATCTTTCTGGCCCAAGATGCCTTTCTGGTGGCCTCACATGACCTTGCTTGGGAAACTTTGGGTCCTAGTGCAGTTTTTAAGCAAATGTACAGGCAGAAAGAAAAAAGAAAAAAAAAAAGATCATAATGATCGTAATACACCTGTGCATTCACTGCCATTGTATATCTGATGAATTTACAGATTCACTGCCAATGTGCTGATGTTAGAGACTTCCAAATAATTATGCATAAAAATATAAGAGAAAACAATTACACCACAGTCTAGACCCAAACATTTTGCTAAAGTTGATCTTAGGAAACTACCTTAGTAAACCCAGCACCCAGGAAACCCTGACTGCTTAAAGTCTTTCTTAGTTACACAAATGCAATCTAAAATGGTAATCTTTGGGGTTTTCCTTGACGTAATTTTAAGGTCATATAAAAAAGACATGATTTAGTTTAGAAAGTAAACACAAAAATTATCATTTGCAAACCATTCCAAGCAATTCTGTAAGATGATGTCATTATACTTGTATGTTTTAATCATTAATTATTATGGTATCAGTATTCTTACTAGGAGAAACAAAGGGTTTCCTTTTGTTTATTTTTTTCTCATTTATAATTCTTCCATATGAAATAGACCAGAACAGCTTAGGGAATAGGAAAAGATCTGTACCATTTTTTTTCCCCTAGCTTTATTTGTATTATTTAACTGATCATCATTAAAAGGGAGAAGAGCCGAAGAAAACAGGAGACAATAGAGAGAACCACCTTACTATTTGCCAAGAAATGGAGAAAATTCGGAAGCTGGAGGGGGAAGATGTAGGATTCCTTTAGAGACAGCTGGTAGATACCTCCTTCTTTCCCAACGGCTGCCTCCCTGAAATACGCCCAATCATCTATTCATATCACTCCCCTCCCTAAACCCATGCTCACAACCTCGTATATATGTCCTGGTTTGCCTTATGTTAGGAATGGCTCAAGTTTTTATAGCTATAGAAGTTTGAATTCTCAGCTCTTCTGAATGTCCATATGACATTTTGAAGGTTGCATCAAACCCAATGAAATATGGAGCCCGATATCTTTTACTCAACTCATAAAAAGTCTGCGGACATCAAACAAAAAGTACAGGTGAATATGAAGTAAAATATATGAGGCAGATCTTCCCTTTTTGTGCATATACTTTTAATTAGAAACATAAGCCTGTCCCCAAATCTCTTCTGGTAGTGGTTTGAGAGAGTGTTCTAGTGGTGGACTGTTAACTCCTGCTCTGTGACTACTAGCTCTGTGATCTGAGGCAAGTGATGTAGTCACTGAGTCATTTTACTTATCTTAAGTGGAGTTAATGGTTCCTACTTAAAGAAATAGTGGGAGAATTAAACTTTGTGCAAAGGACCTATAGTACAGAGATGGCACCTAAATTCTGTTCACTGTCTTCCAGAAGTGCAAAGCAAGCTGCCCACTGAGATGACGGTAACCGAGGAGTTATTCAGTACCTATGTATATATACACCAACCGGCGTATATTATATTTTTTTCTTCAAGTAGTGAATTAACTTCAAAGAAATCTTAAGGCACTAATACCTCCTAGAGGTGAGTACGTTTGTATTTTGTTAAACATGCTCCATAACACGCTTGAAACTGAGCAGGTTCAGGTTCTCCTCCTCGTACACACAGCTCCTGAGGTACGAGCTCTGCTCAAAGTCATTACCAATGAGTCTTGCCTGAACCTCGGGGGCTCTCGGCGCTCCCTGGATCAGGACAGGACTGCTCCCTATCCTTGCAGCAAGCACACAGCTTCCTGATGGAGCACTTTAGCTGAGTGATTCTTTCTTTCCTCAATGAGTTGTAAACACCATGAGAACAGGGGTTCTGAAATTACTCTCTCCTTTGAGTCTCTTTCTTTCTCTCTCTCTCTCTTATTTTTTTCTTTTGTCTTTTAGTATCTCACTGTCACACACTTTTCCCCAGATACATTTTCCACAACTTCGTCAACATCCTGGAAATTCGTAGCAGTTCTGGCACGTCACTGCACATTAGAATTGCTCAGAGGGCCTGATTACATGCAGCTTCCTAGAATGCACTTCCTCCTCCCAAGTTTCCAATTTGACCCAGAAGAACTTGCATCTCTCACAAGTTCCGAGGTAATGTGGCGTCAGTGTTTCCAGTCACACTGTCCACTGTCCTATAAGCTATACATATACCCTGTTCCACTGTCAGGGAACATATGCATTCATTTGTTTGTGTGTTTTTAAAGGATTATTAATTCACTTTTATTTATTGTTATTCTTCAATCTGACCAGAGAGAGACAGAGAGAGAGAAAGGGAGAATGAGAAAGTATGCTACCAGGTCCAGAACTTGAATCACAGTTCACCCTGTGGGGTCCAGTCCAGTGCCCCAACAACCATGCCACCTGCTGGCCCCCATTTGTTTGCTTTAGTAAGAAATAAAAGGAGCAAGACAGAAAGAGGCAGAGGCTAGAGAAAACAGAAAAGGAAGAAAGGAAGGAAGGAAGGAAGGAAGGAAGGAAGGAAGGAAGGAAAGAATTCTGATAGGGTCTTGGCATGCCACCATCTACCTGCCCCAGCCTCCCAGTTAGCTAGGACCTCAGGCCATGCCACTGCACTTCTGTTTAGGTTGGGCCAAACCTAGGCCTCCTACGTAGCCCCAGACTCACACAGAAGAACCTCTTTACTTATGTCACTGCTGCTGGGTTTATATTTTTCAACATATCACCAGACAGTTTTAATCAAATTCTGATGCCCGTGGTCTTATTTGAAGCCCCATCTAATCATGATAGTAGGGTATGTCTTCTGTTCCTTCTCCTCCTCATCTTTTTTCTCCTTTTCACATTTAATGATCTTGGATCCTACAAATAATAATGCAATAACACTAGAAATGATATTTGTAGCCGGCAGAGAAAGGAGATATATTTACTAACCCCTGCTACTGCAAGGAACTGGCGAGGCCCTTGACATCGATGACCCTCCCTCATTTGCCTGCTGTACAAGTGCTAAAACCTCGCTAGATTATAAACTCCCTGAGGCAAAGAATGGGACTTTTATAAGCCTCTCAGTATCTGGCACAGTACTGTCTTCATAACAGATGTTCAGAACAGTTTTTTTTTTTTTTTTTTTTTTTTTTTTTTGGGGGGTTTTTTCTTTTGGGGGCGGGGGGCCCCCCGAGAGACAGAAAGCGAGAAATCACCCCCCAGGGGGGATGGTCACGCCGCAATCCCTTCTCCTCCATTCTCCTCTCGGGATCTTGGGCACGCACGCACACGCGCCCGGCGTGAGTTTTAAGCCACCGGGTCCGGGACACGAACCGCGGTCGACTACGTGGGAGTCCAGCAACATAGCCATTACGCTAACTGCTGGTTCCCAGAACAGTTTTAACAAAGGAAGAACTGTATTGCATACTGGGAATTAAAAATAATGACCCTTGATTCTGTAAGATTTCTATAAACCACGCAAGAACAGTATGTGGAAGGCAACCATCAAGTAGAGATGTGAGTACTGGATGTATAGGACGGATAAGGCTTTATCAAAGTCGTATTTTATATCCACTTTGAACTGCAGTCCAGGAGGAGAGGTAAGGCAAGTACGTAAATAATTACATCCCAAGCTGTACAGGAAGTGAAAAAATATAGACAGATTGCGATGGGAGTCACAACTTAATATTAGGGAGGTGGACCCGTAATGACAGACTGCAAAATTTCTGTTTGTTCTTATGAAGACTTTTATGGTTTTCGTTTTTATTTTTTGGAATCCTAGAATTTCTTTTTCTTACTATATGCTTACTTTTTTACTGAAAGTGCATTGCATTCATCATGGCTATTGCTCTGGGTTTTGCCACATATCTGAATGTTAAATAATTAGTTTTACCTGCAAAGAATGTGAACAGATTTACCTACATGGGAAAACTGACAATAAAAAATAAAAAATTAGCAGTATCTTCAAAAGAAACTTTCATCTAACTTTTTTTGCTTGATGGATAAAGAATCTAAAGTTCTGCGAAAAGTAAAATGCCCAAGATCATGTAGGGAGTCTTCTGAGAAAATCCACATTACTTGACTACAGTGGAAGTGGTGGCATCCGGGGCTGTCCTGCACAGAGATACTGCTGTCACGGTCGCACTCGAAGGCCCAGGAATACATTATTATATTGATTAAAATTTTTAAAAAATCCTTTCAGTAATTCACAGCTCAAACCAGACTAACTTGAAGTTTCATGATTTTTTTTTTTTCAAATCTACCTTTTCCAATAAAAATAGAAAATTCATTACCAACATTAAAAACTCTGAGAGGTAGTATAATTTGCTCTGGATATAAATACAATTTTTCTTTTTTCTTTTTATGTACTTTTGGCAGAATCATTTCCTTCCTGCATCTACCTGCATATACCTTTATATAGAAGGCAGAATTTAAGATGCATTTATCTTATTTTGAGGAAGAAAAAAAAATCACCCTGGGAGATTATGAAATGCAATATTTTTGGAGCTTAGTTAAATACATATATTTTTAAAGTGGAATTTGAGGCATTCCTTTATAATAGGGGTTTTTTTTTAATATACATATTCATCTCTGTGCTTTACGCTGAGGGATAGACCACAACAGAAAACAAGGATCCATTTATTCTGAACTCCTCCTTTACTGAGTTATGTCACGGGCTTACCACAACTTTAAATAGGCTTTTAAGATCATGGGTCACAAGAGAGAGAAAAGAACAACCAGAAATTGACCTGTACATAGAAACAATATAGGAACAGACAAAAGATTCAAACTGAAAGGATAAATATTTTCTGTGGAGAAGGGGAAGAGATGATACTGCAGAGGACAGTTTTATTCTTTTTACAGTTTGCTTCTTCTCCAGGTATTACTTTGCACTCAATATAAAGTCTCTAACTTTGTCTTGTTGAGAAGCTTTCTGGGTACAGCTTATATCTCTAGACATCCCCTTAAGAAATACCGCCTGAGTTCTACAAAATCTTGTGTAACGTGGACCCACCTCTTAGGATGACAGCTGATGCTGGAAAAAGATGAATCTTAATGATTTGGGGAGCAAAGGAAGTCCTTGACTCCCCCAAATGTATTACTTTCAATTAGCTGTGATGTTGACCTCCAAATCTACTTGGCTTCCTAATTCTGCCATTAGTCATTCCTTTGAGTTGGGTGTTAACCATCAGAGGTCACCATTAAAATGTACACATGCAATGTGGAAGGGGAGTGTGGCCCATTAACATCCATTTACACATTTGCCTGGATTTATTAAGCTCATAAGCTGTCACTTGAGAGCACAACCTACAAGGGACACAATGCACAGAACAGGTATGTCAGCTTGGGAGGGTAAAGAGGGGGAGAGAACCAGAGAAGAAAAAGGACAACGGAGTCAATGGAATACATGCAAATATCAAACGGGGCAACCTGCCACTTGGCTATGATAAACCCTAACAGGAAATATTGAGGAACAAGTTGGCAAATAAAACAAAATTCAGAAAGCTCAATATATTACTCAAGCATGTGAATCTGGAAAGAGTTGTATCATTTTATTTGTATTATTTTATTAATTACTCATGATAATGCACTAAATACACAAATTGGGACCTTAGGACTCAAATATCCAAGATGCTAAGGATGCTTTATCCCAGTTTGGATTTCAATCATGGACTTATTTGTAAATTAAAGTGTGTGGAACATTATCTATTAGGTTGAATGCAAGACCACAGGCAGAAATCTGAAATCAAGTCATTTAATCTCTCTGCCTCATTTTATCCATCTGGAAAAAAATATATAGCTATAGCTATTTCCTACCAATTCTCACAGGGTTGGTACAAGATTTAAATGAGCTTCGCAATCTTTTTTGAGATTCTCTAGAAGCTGCTTGCAATATATCAAAGTATTTAAACTATGTTCCCCATTGTATAAATTCAAAGTACTTGTCAGCACCCCATGAATGTTTTACTAAGGTCACTTGAAGGAAACACACTTATTCCAGGTTTCTATTTTCCACTCTAATCTATATAGAGCAAAGTTTTTGATCCTATCAGCTGTTTGATCTTGGCAGTTATAATCAAGGAGTTTCCTATAAAAAGAAAGAAAGGCCTATGTAGTCTACAGACTTTCAAAAGCACTGCACTATGAACCTAGAGACACGGGTTCTAGCCCCCTCACTTTTCTACTGCCTGGAGCCCCTGAGCAAGACCCTAAGGCTTTCTTCCCTGTAAGATGGTGAAACGTAATCTGGACCCTGGCTGACACTCCCATCTTCCCAGACACTACTGATCCGCTCATGCACAGTGCCCTGACCCGGCAGGTCTTCTTTCTCTTCCTCAAACGCTCGGACACTTTCAGCATTAGGGTCGTTGCACTTGCTGTCCAAGCAGCGTGGTGTATTTCTCTGCCAGATCAGGGCTTCGCTGGCCCTTTTTCCTCAATCAAATGTCTGCTAAAACTCCTCTGTTCTGGCTCAGCCAGTGCTACAAGCAGCAAGACACCATGGACTGATGCTAGAGCCACATGAGAAGGCCCCTGACTGGGATCCGAGTCCCACCTGACCACACTGGGCGAACCCGTGACCCTACATGGCTGAGAGGCTGCAAGGGGGACTACAGCATGGCAAGGCTCTGTCAGGTCCCGCTCTCAAAAATAACAAACTCAAAAAAGAAATGTTGTCTTTTCCTTCCTGATGGGACACTCCACTGCCCTGCTTTATTTGTTTCACATCATCGCACCCTGCGATTATTGCTTTCATAATCTTCACCTGCTATCTGATATTATCTTACTTATTCAGTTAGTTATTGCCTGCCTCCCACTGGACTATGGTCTCCATGAAAGCAAGGGCCTTGCCAACATTAGGAAAAGCTGAATTTAGCATAGAAACCAAAGACACAAAAAAAGGTACCTGGACACATACCTCCTTCATCCTTGGGCAAATCCTTCTGAAGAAACAAATGAAGCATCTTAGTTCTGAGAATCTGGTGGCTTATTTTCTTTGCAACCATGCTCTTAATGAAATCTGTGACCTCAGACAAGTCTGTTAATACTATGGACTTGGAATCTTCATGGCAGAAACAGATATGCATGGTATATGTGTTTCTGTCCCACACTGCAGCACCACGATGGATGCCTTTAGTTGACTTCATCACTCTTTCTCTTTTTTTTTTTTTTTTTTGAGAGAGATTTTTGCTATAGGGCGCGTGCGCTCGCCAGACAGACAGAGAGAGACATAGAGACAGAAAGCGAGAAATCACCCCCCAGGGGGGATGGTCACGCCGCAATCCC
>NW_006203478.1:105940-127450 GCF_000334495.1 Tupaia belangeri chinensis | reverse complement strand
CCTTTCCTGAGATAGGTCTTTCGTTCTTTGTCAACACAGCTCTCCAAGCAGCTACTAATAAGCATTGTGGTTCTTACTGGAGATAAACACTTCTCTGTCTCTACTTCATTAGAGGATCTCTAATGGCCCATTCCAGCTTTGTTCACATATCTATGACTTATGACAAGGGCCAAAGAAATCATACATTCAACTTCCTTCTACTTTTTTTTTTTTTGAGAGGTTTTTGCTACAGGGTGCGTGAGCTCGCCAGAAAGACAGAGAGAGACAGAGAGACAGAAAGCGAGAAATCACCCCCCAGGGGGGATGGCCATGCCACAATCCCTTCTCCTCCATTCTCCTCTCAAGAAATTGGGCACGCACACACATGTGCCTGCACGCACACAAACATGTCTGGCCTGAGTTTAAGCCATTGGATCCAGGACTTGAACTGCGGTCGACTACATGGGAGTCCAGCAAAATAGCCATTATGCTAATTGCTGGTTCCCGGAAAGACAACTTCTGAAGACTGTTGATTCTTCTCTTCTGAATTTCTAGAAAGGTCATGTTTTAGTCCACTCTCTGTTGCTTAATAACTGAATAGCACACTGGATAACTTGTAAAGACAATTGATGATAATAATAATAATAATAAAGATTTTTTTGTATGTGCTTTGTTTTTTACCTTGGATTTCTGTAGGTGCAAAGTCAAGGGGCCATATATGGTGAGCGTGTTCTTATTGGTTGGAGTCAAGTTCTGAAGTAGCTCAGGGTATCACACACAGGCCAGGAGCTCACATGTGTCTGTGTCTATCTCATTCTGCCTCTTTATAAACCAACTGAAATCCAACCATGGGGACCCTATCCTGATTATCTGATTTTAATCATTTCCCAAACATCTTGCCTTTGAATCCTATGCTTAAGAATTAAGTTTTCAAGCTTTTTTTTTTTTTCCTATAAGGCGCGTGCGCTCACCAGAAAGATAGAGAGAGAAAGAGAGAAAGTGAGAAATCACCCCCAGAGGGGATGGCCATGCCACAATCCCTTCTCCTCCATTCACCTCTAGGGATCTTGGGCATGCATGCACACGTACCCGGCGTGAGTTTAAGTCACTGGGTCCGGGACTTGAACTATGATCAACTACATGGGAGTCCAGCAACATAGCCATTAAGCCAACTGCTGGTCCCAGTTTATGTTCTTTCTAATAGCTAACCTCAAGTGTTTTAGTTTTAGCACAAAATGAACTAAGATACTGGTGTTTAATAAATATACACTTAACAGTAAATCTTTTTTTTTTTTTCCAATTAGTTTGCTGTGGGGTCCATGCTGGAGAAAGAGAGAGAAAGAGAGAAAGTGAGAAATCACCCCCAGAGGGGATGGCCATGCCACAATCCATTCTTTCCATTCTCCTCTTGCAATTTTGGGCACACATGCATGTACACTTGAAATACACACCTGGTCTGGGATGTGAACCACGTTGTCAACTGTGTAGGATTCAGCTGCCTTAATCACCACATCATCAGCTGGCCCATTTTTAGTAAAATTTGTCCTGTTTCCTCCTTTGTGAGTCTGCCTATCTCTGAACATTTTCTTTTTCACAGTAATAAACGATCAACACCTAGCAGAGTGCTCACTACATATTATAAAATTGGTATGTTTTTTTTTTAATTTTTTTTTCAGTTTATATGCCCACTGGAAACAGAAAAAGAGAGAGATGGAGGGAGAGGGAACCTCCCCCCCACATACACACCTCGGGGAGGATGGTCACGTGAACATCCACTCTTTTCCATTCTCCTCTAGCGATGTTGGGCATGCATGCTCACATGCCCCGTGTGTTTTTCAAGCCACTGAGTTCAGGACTCAGATTGCACATTCAGCTCTGGGGAATCCAGCTGCCTTAAACCACCATACCACCAGCTGGCCCCTCGGTATAAATTTTAAATGTGTAATTTTTATTTAAAACACTTCCATAATTGTATGACAGGCAATGTTTTACATAATTTAAAAATACCAACTTTATCTGTATTCGAATTAGGTATTTTGATAGCCTTTTTATAGATTAGGAAACTGGAGCAGAAAGTGACTAAGTAACCAGCCCAGGGTGACAGTAAGTGGGGGTGGAGTAGGGACATGGCATGGCCCAGGCTAGTCTCGGTATGGTTACATGCATTGTATGTGCAGGAACGAATCATGGCTGAAAACCCCACTTATTAGAACTAGCCAACTCCTCTTCAGCTGTTTCTGCCTTCACAATAAAAAAGCCTTTCTTGGACTAGCCTGTGGTGTGGTGGTTAAAGTGACTGGGTCCCACATGGCCACAGGGTATGGTTGGAGTCCCAGACCCGGCAGCTTACAAAACACATGGGCATATAGATGTGTGCGTGCCCCAGATCCCAAAAGAATGGAAAAACAGAGGAGAAGGGGTTATGGCATGACCCTTCCTTACGAGAGTTGCTTTCTCAGTTTCCCTTCCTCCGTCCCCCCCTCTGTTTCTTGCTGGTGAGTGAAATAAAACAGTCTTACTTTTCTTATAATCCTATCTCCTTAAGTCCTTTTCCAGAATAAGAAAGGAAGGATGAGAACTCCCCATGAAAGGCTAAAAGAAGACAAAGCAGAATACCCGCATGTCTGCCTCGCCCTTGCTAGGCAACATCTGCTCCTCCTTCTCCCTCCGCTTGTGATATATCGGCACATGAGCAGCGTTGATACTCATGAGAAAAATTATAGTCATCAAGGTTATCTCTCCAAGAAGCATCTCTCTTTCTTTATTAATATGCTTCAGATTGTTGCAACACTACAAAGCCAAAAATAAGTTTTCTCTTCTTTGATCAATAAATTGTAGGCTCAGAAAGAAAATACTAATTTTCCATTTCTTTGAGACCCAGCACTAATATATAACAGAGCTTTCCAAAAGGGTTCTCAGAAACCTGATATAGAATTATCTGAAATTACACTTGACTATCCCTACGAGATCATTCTGTTCTCTGCCACTTTAGAGGGGTGTCTTCTGGACTTGGCAGGCATTTTTATAGAAATCTTTGTGTACGGATATATTTTTTCTATTTCAGTGCAAGCTGGGTAAAGAAAGCATAATATATCTCTAAGTAGGTCCCTAAGAGCAAGATTGTTGAACTCTCTCTTCCCTGTCAGTTTGGGTTTCAAAAACATGCCTCTTTACTTCTAAGAGGAACTTCATTTTTAATCCACTATAGAAAATAATATCAGGTATTGCCTTGCACACAGTAAACTGTATGATATCAAATAGTCTACGAGCTGGACACACGCTATGGATACACCTGAATAGTCATGATAAAATAATAGCAAGTGTGCTAGAGGCACATTTAATCATACAGGAGAAAATATAGGGTGGCTGGAAAAGTCATGATGTATTACATGGAAAAAATAAGTCATGACTTTTCTGACAACCCAATACATTTTTTTTTTGAGGTTTTTGATATAGGGTGCATGCACTCACCAGAAAGACAGAGAGAAACAGAGAGACAGAAAGCGAGAAATTACCTCCTGGTGTGTGTGTGGGGGGATGGCCATACTGCAATTCCTTCTCCTCCCTTCTCCTCTCAGGATCTTGGGCATACACGCACATGTGCCTGGCATGAGTTTAAGCCACTGGGCCTGGGACTCAAACCACGGTTGACTACATGAAAGTCCAGCGACATAGACATTACATCAACTGCTGGTGAGCAGCATTAAAGAGCAGCATTAAATAGTAGAACAAGAACTGGAAAGACGCTTAGTCTAGAGATTAGATTCGTGATGCAAAAAGTTTAGATGACTCTTAATTTCTAATCTTCCTTGGTTGCCTAATCTCTTAAACAAAGGTTTCCATCTGATGTTGACTTTGTCTCCATAGGGGCATTCGGCAATTCTGGACACATGTTCACAAATGGGTAAGGTCTGGGCGGAGGTAGGGTCAGGGGGCAGTAGAGTCCATGGGCTCTGATGAATCTGACATGCCACGGGACGGCGCTCCACAGAAAGAATCACCTAGCTCAAAATGGAACAGCGCTGACGTTGAGAAAATCTTTCTAAGATAAGTAGAAGAAAACCCCGAAAGAGTCTGTAGCATTTTGATTCTAAGAGGTATGGGCCGCACTCCAGACCCATTTCTTTCTAATTGCCATAGCATTAGGGATTTGGGCTATCATCATGCTTTCCTCCATAGTTTTGTTTCTTAACTCCTCTGGATTCTTAACTCCTATGAGGAAAAGCCACAGAGATAAGCCTGGAAGGGGCAAGAAGTTAACTGACTCAGTGAACCATTCCACAAATATTTCATGAGATGCTTCAACCTTCCACTTTTTAAAGCCCAAGAACAACTCGCATAGTGTTTCACAATATTCCTGAGTTCTAATCTGCATTGTCTTGAACAAAATCTCTGGATGTGGTAGATTAAATTCTTCAGGTACCAGGGGCTATACTGAATAACAGAAACAGGTTCACCCCATGCCCATGTACAACAGTTACCAAGTAAAGCATTCTGGTTGTAAATCTTAAATACTTAGTAATTTCAAAGATAAGATTGCCCGAACAGTTGTTTCCATGGGCACAAGTTATGAAATTAATTACAATAAAGTCTTATAAAGTCAGCCTAATTGAAAGGCCAGACTATGAGAAATTTCTGAAATATAAAGTATCAAAAAGATACCATTTTGTGCAACTTCACATTCCCAAAGCCTTTGTCATTAAACCTTTAAATCAGTCCTGAAATAAATCTGTAATGTTTATTGTTTTATCTTCTTCATAAGTAAAGAAATTGAGGTTCAGAGGCAGGCTACTCTGAGCCAAGTAACCAAAAGTAGGAGTGAAGGAGGACTATCTTAATGAGCCAATATGGTGTTTGTTTGTTTGTTTGTTTGTTTATTTATTTTAACTTTTACCATAAGGTATGTGAGCTTCTGAAGAGAGGCAGAGAGAGAGAGAGAGAGAGAGAGAGAAACAGGGAGAGGGACAATGAGAAATCACCCCCCAGAAGGATAGCCATGCCACCATTCTTTCTCATTTCTTCTCCTCCTGGAATTCTGGGCCTGCATGCAAGCATACCTGGCATGATTTTGAAACTGCTGGATCCAGGATTTGAACCATGGTTGACCATGTGGTGTGATGGTTAAAGGGCTGAATACAACATGGTGGCCCCAAATACTAAGGATTCATAGTTATCCTTCCAAAGCACCAGCTCAAGTGATGACCCCACAGCAGTCACAGAAATGCACCCCTTACATCTGCTGCTGCAGAGTGCGACATTCCTGGACACACTCTCCCTTGATCCACTACCACATTCCGGTAGAGTTCTTGCTTCTCCTGGAATATTTCCAGCCAATCATGGTGCAGACCCCTTCCTGTGACACCTCGCTTTCTTCCAGCCAATGACTCCGGCTAGAAAACTCTACGACAGTCTGACCCGAACTTTCTTGGAACTGTGCTGCAGTCGGAGACTTCACACTTGATCTGCCTTCCTTTTTCTGCTTCTATTACAGACCTATATCATGGTGGGAAGGAGTTCCTTGATATTCCTGCTTCCTCCTCAGTTACTGTAAAGGCCTCTCCTCAGTAAATCTGTTGCAGTGTAATCCCATTGTGACATCTGCTTCTCAAAGGGTTTGAACTAGCCTAAGCTTTTTCTTCCCCAGGCAGTAATAGCATTCCCAGGGAGTATACCCAGTGCCAGGCAGGGTGTAAATTATATTACATCTCTAACTGAATTCTCACAACAACCTTGTCGGGTGTATATGGATCATTATCCCAACCTATAACTGTCCCAAGATCTCATTCAGTCATTCTTTGGCAAACACAAGCTTCAAATATAGGCGGTCTAATACTGTCGACCCAAGCTGTCTTCATGGCTATTTTACATTGCCATAATCAATTTCAGCTATGAAAGGTAAACATTACTACTAAAGCCTATTTAAATTCATTCCCAAATTAAAATTATTTTCTACAACATTGCTTATGCTATTTTTTCTTACACTATAATTTATTTTCTATTTTTAAACTTATTTTTAGATTCCCAAATAATACATAAACTTGTTCTTATTGTAACAGAATCAAACAATACAGAGGCAGAAATGCTATTTAAGGCCAACTAACTATTGACCACAGCTTTTGTGGAGGTGAATTCCAATAAGTAGTTCCCTATCTGAATTATCATTTATTCTAAATGAGTCATGTGCAGTGATGTTTGAACCTATCACTTGAATCGTGATGTTCAGAAGAGGATAAATTGTGGGGCTTTGAGGGACTAAAGGTGCCCTGGATTTTAAGAGAGAACCCGGGGGAAATGTAGCCCTTGTTACTTAGAATACACGTATCTGCAGTGAGGAGCCCATCCTTTAAAGGAGATAAAAATGTCAAAGCAGGTGCCCTCTGATTTTTTTTTTTTTAAGCTGAAGTGGAAGTTGCTCACCTCTTAGAAATCGTTTTACAGACTCAAAGACTAGCCAAGCCTCGCGAATTAGACTCCCACAACTGGCCCAAGCAGTCTTACTTCTTCAGAGTCTCCTTCCTGTGATCTCTCCTTTATTGTGCAAATTCAACTTTGGTCACCTACACACTCTTTTTTAACAAAAGTTACTTATTTTTAAGCTATGATCTTGGATCTCAGCTTCAAGGTCTTCCTGGAGTTTAGCTGAGATGACTTTGTTATTTGCAAATCCTGGTTGACTCCTGGACTCTGACGTGATGCTAATGCCCTTTACTTCTCATTCAAAGTTTTAGACTATCTTCTCTCAGCAAACAGAGAAGGCACGGATAAGGCGGCATTCCCTTCTCTAGTGCCACATTTCAACTTGATCTTTTCACTCTCTCTGTCAAATTCAAATGTCACTCCACTATTCATGTGTATGTGGAGGATTCTAATATACACCTCTTCGGCTTCTTTCAAAATTGCTTCAATTTCTCTGAAGTCAAAGGCCTTTTCAACCTTTGGAAATTATCTATAGAATCCATTAACATGACTTCCTCAATACACAATACAGATGCTGTAGAGGGTTCACAACCAGAGAAAAACTAAAGTTAAAAAAAAATAAAAAAGCTAATAAAGATTTAATTTTTTTTTAAAAAAAAGGTAAAAAATACTTAAGAAAAATCTAGATGTGTAATTTTTTTCATAAAGAATTTTAACTTATGTGGATAAGATGTCTGAATATTTGTTCCTTCTTGTACAGATTAATTCTCACAAGTAATTTTAACTGCTACCTCCTCTAGCAGATAATAATGATTATTTTCCTAATAGTAGAAGCCCTTACAACTTAACCAGTGGGTTCTTAATTCTGAGAATTCACTAAATGAATTAATTTTCACAAATTAATCAAAATCAGACTAGGTCCACCCACCACTGCCTCTGTAAAATTAAGTACTCATTTAAAGCCATCTTTTTGAAAACTACTTATTGACCTAGGAAACATTCCAGTTTTCCTAAGTCAAAAGGATTGGATTCAGTTCTATGTATACTACAAGCTCAGTTTTTTGAATATAGATGGATTTACAGAAGAAAAGTGTTTGACAGAAACAAACAAAAAACCAAAATGGTCATTCTGAGATTTTATAGCTATTTGGCGGCTGTTTTGGAAGCAGATGGGAGGGCTCATAATGGTTAATAACTGGGGACCTTTATTTGAGTCTCAGGAAGATTCCAATTCATCATCACTCTTCTGGTCACATCCTTGTGGAAAATAAAATGGGGACACTCAGCTGGCTCACATGTGTCCTTTGCATGTGCTAATTTTCATCTCTGTGGTTTATAAAACTTGTGAACACAATAGACAGCTATCCATGAATTTTTTTTTTCTCACTATCTTTGAGCTCATCCCTAATTTTCTAGGACTAAGGATGTGACAGTTAACTGTGGTTGCCTTTGGGTATGAAGAGAGAAAATATCCCCTTACATTTTATAAATATTCTATCATATATATTGCTTTTACAGTTAAAATGCCATAAGGTAAGATAAAATATTATATACATTCATGTATTTATTTATTTATTGTTATTTTTTAATTTGCAATAGGATGTGTACACTCACCGCAGAAGGAGAGAGAGAGAGGACATTGAGAAAGCATCCCTTGGGGGGATGATCACACAATAATCCTTTGTCCTCCATTCTCAGGATTTTGGGGACATGCACATACATAACACCCAGGGTGTTTTCTAAGCTGCCACATCATGGACTCAAACTGCATGGCTGGCCATGTGGGATCTAGCCACTTCAACCAACATGCCAGCTAGTTTTCCCTATTTACTTATTAGTAGTTCTTTTAATGAGAGAGAGAGAGAGAGAGAGAGAGAGAGAGAGAGAGAGAAAGCAATACAGAGAAAAAGGAAAAAGACACAGATACTATTTGTGACAACAGCTTCGGGTCATTGTAGCCGTCTAAGCAGCCTCCCAGGTAGCTCACATGATAGCATTACAGGTGCATCCTGTCATGTCCACACTGCGTAGGTTGGTCTAGGACCCAAATCCTGGTGTCCTCTGTGGCCCAGCCTCATGTAGCAGCACCCCACTTGTACCACCATGGCTGGGCCAACATGTACTTTACTAAGGGTCAAGGAGAACAGCCTACCTATGTATTTGACTTCTTGAAAGAGTGAAAGTTTAAGCCTCAAGACAATCCTAGAGAAAGACAGGAAACAGGAGACCGTGGCCTGACCACTGCCTTCTTTTGTAAATGCGGTTACAACCTGCATGGCATGTTTGCTCCAAAATACTGGATTATAGCATTAAATTTCCCCTTTTAGAAACTCTATAACCTCAGCCTACCTTTTCTTTTTTAAAAATTATTTTATTTAACTTCCTCTCTCTCTCTCTCTCTTTCTCTCTTTCATTTGACCAGAGAGGGACAGAGCAAGAGAGAGAGAGAGAGAGAGAGAGAGAGAAAGCAAGGCACCAGGTCCACGACTAGAACTATGGTCAGCCATGTGGGAGTCCAGCGTCCTTAACCACCACACCACCTGCTGGCCCCTTGGCTAACCCTATATGCCCCTGGTCAATAACTTAACTTCCAGGCAATGGCCTGTCTCCTCTCTGTCCCCCACTCCCCCTGGACTCCCACATACCCTGGGTTGAAGCTCTGCAGTTTTTTGTCAGCTCATCTAATGCTGCTGTCAACTCCCCTATATCATACCTTTTTAAAGGTATAGTTTAGAGATGATGGAATTTAAAAGTAAAGACACTGTTTTCTGAAGAATAACATCTCCGTCTCTTCCACCCTTACTCCGAAGTGCTAATCTGATAATGCTGCGTTTGGAAAGAGGCCGTTGTCATGATGTGATGTCTATTTGGCCCCATCTCTCGATGCCACACCTCTACTCTAATTGCTCCATTCATACTGTGAAGTTTTCAATCTTCCCTTAGGAGCGCTCCCTGGAATTTCAGAAGAGCAGCCTGATGCCAGATTGTATGGATTGGAACATTTTCAATTCGTGAGATTCAACTGGCAATATTAAAGAATTAATTATAATGAAAATGCAAAGAAACAGAATCTTCAGTGAATTCCATCTGGGAACAGTCTTTTCTTAGGCCTCATACAATTTTTTGATACAACTTCGTCTATTTTCTTTTTTGTTCACGTAATGTGAAATATCAAATACTATAAGATATGGGACCTAATGATATGAGATAGGCTATCATCAGATTTCAACTTGTTCTCAAAACAATTTATTATCCCCCAAAAGTGACTACCTATCTAAACCACATTTCAAATATACGTGAATATATTTCTCCCTGAGGGCCTGAGATCCATCTCAATTACTCTGAGACGTTATTACATCCATATGAAAGGACTAAATATGACTCTACAGAAAACAGCCAAATATTTACACATCTTTTATTGAGTTAAAACAGTTATTAATCAAGGTGGGAAGAAGCTCTTTTCATTTACCACAGTAAAACGAGAAGGAGAGACAGTGGTATTCATGCCCTGCCAAACAAAATTCTTTGCTATTTACCTGAAAGGTTTTTTTTAGGTATACGGGCTCATCTCTCATGCTTGGGAACAATGATGAAGTTGTTGCCAGGAAAACAGCTTCTGTGTGTCATATATGGATTAGCCTCCTCCTTGCCCTGCGAGTTCACTGTCAATCATTTTAATGTCCCAACCTAAAATACATTTTGCAGTGTGTATTTTGGTGTCAACTCACAATATGGCAGAAAAAAAGAAGAACGTGACAAGGGAATTGATCTCCAGTTCATGTCAAGGCATGCAAACATATGGCCAAATGAACAAATTCATAAATCTAATGCAGAAATAAAGGAAGATAGCACTTCTAGTAGTGATGTGGATGGCGTACAATAAAAGGGAATGAAAATAATAATAAGGGAGATGCAGAAAGGTTCATTTAATAATTTTATTGTTCTAGTATATAAAACAGCCTCATAAGCTTGTCATACCTCATCTGCTATAAATAGATTATATTGGAACATAATGATTCACTAAAAATGTAATTGGGATTTCTGTGACTTAATAAAATAAAGACACAAACCCAACATATCAAAATCTGTGGGTTTTTTTTTTTTTGAGTACAAAATAGTATACATTTTAGCAAAACCAGCAATAACTGTGAACATGTACTGTAGACAATAAACCTGAACCCAGATAATCCCTATTCATAGGACATGGCTATGAACTCCTACTGGTGTTCCTAACTCAATAGGACCTCCCTACAACACAGATCTTTGGATTCAGCTCACAATAGAGTATGTGCTTAGGTTTCTTTTTACTCATAATAATTTTTCTAATAATTTTTCTAGTAATAATGATAATAAATGTGTCAGTGAATAAAAGAGTTTTACTGTGTACAGATTAAAACCCAGCTGCCTAAATTCACTTATCCCTGGCATCACTGAAAGCTTGCTCAAGGTTTACTGTGGGATATTTTGAATTTCTGTGTCACCAAAGAACTACAACACAATTACTGACATCGTTCATAAAGGAAATGGTATTATGTAGCTATACTTAAATAAAATACATATAAGGGGATGTTTGTAGAAATATTCCTATGAAATGTCTTTAAAATGATATTTTCTCAGAAAATACAATTGCTGCCATTTTTGTGGGTCAAATTTCTTTATTTCCTCTCTTTTCCAAAGAAGTGCATTCTGGAAGATACTCTTTTTGTGATAGCAAGAGAGAAAGGGAAAACAGAAGAATCTACTGGCACAGAACAATCAATGGAAAAGAATGCACATGTCTGCCATATTTCTGTCTTTTTCTAACAACAAATGGAACTACAAATTCTCAAAGATGGGAAAATAAGTGCATGAGAAATGTCATACACATTATGCAGATATTCCCCTTTTCTAAGCCTCCAAAATGTTTTGATTATGATCAAGTAAAATAGGATATATTTAGCTCATGAGAACAGTGAAGATTCCAAATACAAGAGCAAATTTTAAGTATGTCCAAGGCAGTAAACCTAGTAAGTCAGAGAATCGAGCCGAGTTCTTCTTCTCACTCATGCTGGAACATTGTTTGCTCTGATGCACTCCCTACCAATCAAATAACCATATATGCCAGGAACACCTATATTGAATGCCTATGATACATCCATTGAGTCATAACATAATAAGGCTAAATGAAATTAAGCACTAATTGAGAACTTGGAGTGCAGAGGGATTTTTCAAAATTTGTTTCTCCGTAGACTGCTAAAAATCCTCCCAGAGAAGATGGCAGTGAATGTTAAGACACCTATATATGGACCGTCTTTGTTCTTTTCTTGTTTCAACAAATACAACTGGACTGTTTTTGTTAAAGGAACATGCTTCCAGCCCCTTTATATCATCATTGCCTGGTAAACACATTACCAAAAAAAAAAGGAAAAAAAATGGCAGAGTAAAACTGTTTTACCTCATTAGATATATCAAATGTAAAACCGAAGGTGTTTGAGATTTCTTGCCAGATTTCGTGGTGGACAAGGTGACTTAGGAACAAACTAGCCAAAGGGCAAAGATTGGCCCCTCTCCACGAGGGGGCCACGGCTTTCTCATTCCATACCCTTCCTTGTTGGAAGATGGTTAGGTAAGGCAAAATAAATCAGTATGAGACAACTTAGAAAGTTATTCAAATCTGGAGCTTATAAAATTCTTTATTTAAGCTGCTCGGAAAGGCAAGAAATTAAGACTTCTCCTAATTTCATGGCATGAAGTTACACCATATGGCCAATAAAATTCTCGAATACTCTTCGAGCTAAAAGATTTCTGTATTTATTTCCATTATTCTAAGGCCCTAAGGACTGCACCTGTGCATCTCTAGAACAAAGGTCAGAAAATGTTGGTGCCGAGAGTAAACACAGAAGGCACAATGAAAAAATAGCTCCATTTTCTTTTATCATTAGGGTCCATGTGATGAATGAATTGCATTTAAAGGGCTTATAAGATTTAAATTCGGACAAACCAACAAGCATAAGTAATGTTATATTCTTGTTCAATGCCAAGATTGTTCTTTAGTTTTCTCATAAAATATCAACTTTTCTGGGGCCAGCAGGTCATGTGATAGTCAAGGCACTGGATTCCCACATGACTGACAGTAGTTTGAGTCCTAGCAGTGGAGACTTGAAAATCATGATGGTGCGTATGCATGCATGCCCCAAATCCTAGGAGAATGGAGGGGAAGGGATTTTAGCATGGCTATGCCCCTGGGGGGGGGCGGTATTTCTCACTTTTCTTCTCTCTCTCCTATAAGTGTAAGTGCCCTTTAGCACAAATCTTAAAACAAAACAAAACAAACAAAAACAGTTTCTTCTGTGTGCAAAATTAGTCAATGTATGGTTACTACAGAGAAACAAATAATAGTTTAAAGAATCTTTTACACTGAGTCCAAATCATTGTTTCTTGGTGAACATTTCCTTAGTTTGCATCTATTTTATCAAATGAGAGCTGTTCCATTATAATTAGTTCTTGGGGGTTCTGTCCCCTCTCCTTTTAAAAAAAAAAAAAAAGTTAAAAGCCTTTAAATGCATTCTATTTGCCCATAAGGTCTACTGTGTTAAACAGATAGTGCCTTACCATTTTCTAATATACAGTAAAAATACCATAAAGTTTTGTAATTAGTTAAAAAGTCAAAAACTCAGCAAGAAGTCCAGCTTTTCCTCTCAACTCTCTGTTAATGAAGGTTTCAACGTTAATTGCCTTTTCATTAAAAATTCTTTAAAACCCTTCCGTACGAAATCAAATTAGCTACTAAGCTTTAGAACAATCTCTATAATTCTGTTGTGGACTCCCCTGTTCATTATTTGGATTGGTGAGATTAAGGGGTGAGTATGTGCCTTTCAGATACTCCAAAAGACTGACTTCCAATTTTTTCGAGTTATTATGGAGTTCTTTTATTCAAGCCTTCTTTGAAGGGAGTCATATTAGGCAGAATCCCATTATCAGGAGCACTGATTAGGGAAAAAAAAAAAAAGCTACAGTATCATAGGACTACGCTCCTATTCCCAAAGTCTGCCTGAGCAAATGGTGTTTCTGGCATTCATTTCTACAAGGATAAGAGCCTACTGTGTGCAAAGCATGAGGCATGAATCAGTCTTTTTCTAGACAAGAGCTCAGATCCTCATCTCTGACTTAATTCTGGAAGTCCTTGGTCAGGTTACTATTGAAGCTATATATTTTTATTTTAAACACTGGAGATAATAATAGTATAACCTCATTGGATTATACGTGAAGCATTTAGCACCAGGAAAGGTCCTGTGCTGACTGTTGTGGGGAGAGCAAAGATAATCCTTGCGTTCGGCATTCAGAATGCCTATGGTCAAGCAGGAGAGAAAGAATGTGTATCAATGTATACAATGAAGGCAGGAGAGCAAGGGGTTTTAAACAATGTCCAGTGGGGATGCTAAAAGGGATAATAGGGAGGGAAGGGTAAGGGTGGAAAAAAAGAAAGAAAAATCCATTGGCTGCTTTTTATGGGGCAAGTCCTCTGCTGGGTGCTTTTGAATAATATCACATTAAAAAGACGTTAGACTGTTCTATTCATGAAAGTCCAACAGAAGTTCTTTGAGCACTGGATGCCTTGAAGATAAGTGAGATTTGAACATCTCCACATGGGTGTGGTTTAGGAGTATAGACATTGAAGATAAACAAGGATCTGAATTCTCTTTCTTTATGTTAAATAACTAATTTTACCTCTCTATGTCTCAGTTTTGTAGTGGAGAAATACAATTGATAATACCATTCCTCCAGGTTTCCTCGAGTTTTTTACTTAACTGAGATAATTAAGGCAAACATTAACCCTGAACCAGAAACACTCGAAATGAGAGAAACACAAGGATTAGACCTTTGCATTTGTTACGTTTTATTCTAATACATTATTTTGTACATTAATTAGAAGTCTAATAAAGGAATTATATTCATATCTCATAGCAATCCCAGAAACAAATACAATGAGAACTCTCCAAATCTTCATTTCTTTCTCTGGCCTCTCTCCTGGACTCAGAAACTACATTTATAATACACCTGGCTACTGAGCCTAAAATTCATTCTCTAAATTCTAAATTAAATACAGGTGACTCTTGACCAATGCGAGAAAGGGGATTAGGAGTGCCAGTCCCTCCACGCAGTCAAAAAACTGCATATAACTTTTGACTCATTTAAAATGTGAGCACTTAAGTACTGAAAGTCTTTGGTTGACCAGAAGTTTTATAGATAAAGCCATACTGTTTGGTCAGTTAACACCTACTTTGTGTCTTATACGCATTTGTACGCTTATGATCAAGCAAGACAGAGGAAAGAAAATATTATTAATAAAAATCCTAAAGAAGAGAATGTAAATTTACAGTACCATACTGTGTTTTCTGATGTATTTATTGAAAAATATTCATGAATAAGTGAATCCAAATTACCTTTCTAGCCTCACTTCCCAATAAGAGAGGCCCTTTTTCCTGGCAATACAAGTTATTAGCAACAAAATCAACACGCCACCTGCATTCTTCACCTCTATCCAGTCCTCGCCATTTGTTTGCCTCCATATTTTTCAGGGCATTTAAAATACTGTCTGCCTCTAGACAATCGCTTTCACCCAGTGGGAGAAATTTGTCCCTCCTTATGGGTCTATGACTCTGTGACACTGAATCTCAGTTTATTCTTCCATAACATGGAAATACATCCTGTCCCAAAAACAGGGTAGCTGGAGAACTGAATGGAACAATGTCTATTTAATACTGGAAAATGATAGGTCATTATAGAAATCCTATGGAACATGGAACCAAGAGCTTAATCGACACTGCTTTCTTTATTCCTTAAGTATTAAACAGATACCATGAGTGAGAAAGTGTATTCTTATTAAAAAAGAGAATAAGAGAAAAAGAATAACTTCCCATTCATATCATTTTTATTTGTATTATATTTCACTCTTTTCAAGCTGCTTGTATGCCTATTATTCTTTGGATCACTTTCTTAGAAGTTGTATCTCTTCCTAACTTAATAATACTTATTTAATTTCGACTTGTTCACTAAATAGCACTACAGACTGTTAACCAGAGATTTAAAATTTTGTTAAGCTAGGTGTGGTGTATGAGTCATATGTGAAGGGTTAAACTATATTAATTAATTGTGTAAGTGAAAATTCCTTGGGAGCCTTGGGGCAAAAGACCAATTCACAAAGCAGGCGATGAAGAAAGAAGAACCTAATTAGGCATGTAATTAACTCTTTCAGTGATGTGGTGGTAGATGGTACATAAAAGTGTTATGAATAAGCTCTGAGACCATCCAGGGCATCACTTGAATAGAACTAATACTGAGATAAGAATTTAGCTTCTTAAACCAAAAATGATAGAATCATTTAAACTACATCAAAAGCTACAGTTAGTGACCCTCCACAACCGAGTCTACTTTTTTCCTAATTAAATGTATTTTATCTATATACCTTGAAATACAGTGTCTGACAAAACACATTTTCTCCATTGTTTTTGATAGACAGCAAATCTAAAATAATTCAAAGGGAAAAATGCATTTTGGGGAAGTAGCTTATTTCATTCTGGAGACTAAATGCATTTGCAGAAAGGATTACATTTTGTTTGGCAATTTATTTTATTGACAAAACATATTTCATCGCATATTCCATCACATTCAGTAGACAAATGTGTGTTGTCAAATACCCTATTTCCTGCTTTTGATGAAAAACACATATTTTTTAGATTCTATATTTTTTTAAATGGTAGAGTTCTACAGATAAGCTCAATTTGCTGTACTTTGGCCAGAGGTGTCTTAAATTTGGATTCTATCCAAAGTATATGACTTCTTCTTCCACTGCAATGTAAATTAACCTCATAGGGAATATTAATGTCCATCTTCACCCATAAAAACATCAAAATTCAGTTTACACTGTAATCATTATGATAGGATCCTATTGTCTAAACATAAAACTCAAATGGTTCCCATCCACTCACCAGCTGCTAAAATGCAATTACCCTCTACAAGGTAATGTACATAGAAAGTAAATATTTAATCTAACCTATTTGTATATCTGTTTAATGTTGGTAATTCAATTATTGTGTGTCCTTTCATATTTGCCCTTATGCCTGATATACGTACTAAATTATAAATAAGTTCTTAGAGGTCAAGAAGCAGATCTGTGTAATTTGTTCCGAGGAGCACTCAGCACAGCGCTTCATGAAAACTGGTGTGTAATAAATTCTTGTTTGTGGCGCAATGGTAATAACCTTTTCCAGCCTCAAATCTTTTGTTTCAAAACATTTGACGTCTTCACATCTACAATTATGTAATAGACACCCACCACATGGCAAGCCCAGTAAAAAGTTCAAGGGATGCAGAGATTGACAGTCATGCTTCCTACCTTCCATGGGTTTATAATCTCATAGGCAAAGTAGGTCTGAAGATAAATAAAGATTCATGGTGACCCAGACAAAAATGGAGTTCTCAAGTCCATATACAGTGAAAGGAAGGAGAGGTTACCACTGCTGACCAGAGAGAAGCTTGACATGAGGAGGCTTCTAAGATGAACAGGAAATTGACAGTGGGTACAATGGAGAAAAGCATTGCAGGAAATGGAAACAGCATGCCGAAGAAGTGTGTGTGTGTGTGTGTGTGTGTGTGTGTGTGCGTGCGCACTCATGTGTGTAAGCCCATCATTTTTTCAATATTGGCATAGGGTGGAATATGAGGGGAAGCTGGAGGGGAGGACACTGAAGCGCTTGACAGGGCACCAAAGGGACTTACATTCCAAGGAGTGAGGGAAATTATAAGTCTTGAGAGAACACACTGATAATTCAAACATGGTAGGGTTCACAAAAAAATTGGATAGGATGGGGTCTGGAAGTAATAAAAACACAATAAATTGGGTCTACTGGGTTACTGTAAGAAACATACAGTATAAAAACAAAGCTATTAGCTATGTGAACAGGCAGAAGGCAAGGATTCTAGAGATCATTAGGATGTAGAATGAATAGGATTGTGCATGAAGGGTTAAAAATGAAAATGATTCCTGGACTTTGGTATGAGTGGCTAATGTTTGAAAAATATTTACAGCTCTTTAAATCTTCCAACGTCCTTCTGTGAACATAGTTTAAGAAACCTCCTTAAACTTTACCCAAACTTTCACTTACCTCTAATTCTAAGTTCACACATAAAATAAGGATTTCCTATTAAGGATGGTGCTCAGAGTCAGATACAACAAAATATTGTAAATGTAGAGGATACTAAGAAATATTTGGGCTCCTCTTGTTCTCACAACAAAAAACTACCTGCCCAAATCCAAAACCTATTTTTTTTAAGAGAGATTTTTGCTATAGGGCATGTGCGCTCACTGGAAAGAGAGACAGAAAGTGAGAAATCACCTACCCCCAGGGTGAATAGCCATGTCATAATCCCTTCTCTTCCATTCTCCTCTCAGGATTTTGGCTCGCAGGCACACACACCCAGCATGAGTTTTAAGCTGCTGGGTCTGGGACTCGAACCACCATCAACTACACAGGAGTCCAGAGACATAACCATTACTCCATCTGCTAGTCACTCCAAAACCTATTTTAAAAAGCAGCTTTAGAAGTAGAAACAGTAATGGCCTGTGCTTCAGAAGACCTGATTTTAGGACTAACTCTTATCTGCTAAGGAATCTTGAACAGGGTATCTGACCTCTGCAAGACTCAGCTACATCTTCTGTACCCAGCTTACATCTGACTCCCAATCTTGCAGTGAGTGTCAGATATTACAGCTGCATGTCATCACAGAAGAGCAAAGAGCCTCACATACCTAAGGCAGTACAGTCATAAAGTACTATTATCACTGTGTATGACTGGTCATCCTTGGCAGTGCTTATTTCTGAGTCTTACAGTTCTAAGGTGAGTCCCCTTTGCTGGCATTTCAGAGGTATTTCTGAAAATATCCAAATAGAGGAGATTTAAAAAAAAAAATCACACTTCCAGCTTCATCAGCTGGAAACCATTTTTACAACTTCCCATTCTTCCAACCTTATATTCAGTCTGTCATTAAACTGTGACGTTTATTTCTTTGAAACTTTTCTAAATTTACCCTTCCTCTTTATTACCATTGTCACCTGCCAATTAATCTTTTGCCTAATTAAACAGCATTTTAACTTCTCTTTCCTTCACATTACTCCACCTTCAGCTTTTCCCAGTCTCCATATTGTTGCTAGAGTAACCTTGCACTGAATTATTAATCTAGAAACATTCTTTCCAGATCAACCCTCGCAAAGGCTTATCTCCTTGAAGGAACCCACCCGACACCCTCTAAGTTCCCACTTGACTATCTCTTCTGACAATCCAGCCGTGTACTCAGGAATTCTCCATCCATGCATTCATGAATTCTTTTCTCACTTCTATTTCTGTTCCCATGGTTACTTCCACATTAAATACCTGCCTGTCCCCCTGTAGTCTGCTTATCTACATCTCACACACCTGACCAGGTTCAATATGAACTTTATTTCCTTTCAAAATCTCATGAAGTCTAAAACCACCACTCCAGAGTGATAGCCTCTGAACGTGTGCACCAGCACCAGACTGCATGTATGTAGTCCTTCGACATATCATCTGTCCAAGCAGTTAAACACAGAGGCTCCTGGTCCCTTCACTTCCTATGTGACTTTATTATTTCACCTCACTGTGCCTTAGTTCTGTCACCTACCAAAACAGAAGAGCAATAATACCTAATACAGGGGCCTTGTGAGGAGTATGTAAGCATTAGGTAGCAAGACCTGGCACACAGCAAGCAATACTTTTGTATGTTGATTAATATTACTAGATATATTAATAGCATCTCTTTTGCTAATTTGTTTAATTCAATACTCGACCATTAGCTGTGGCAAGAATAAACATTTTATATGTGTATATGTATATGTGTGTGTGTGTGTGTGTGTGTGTGTGTGTGTGTGTGTGTGTGTGTGTGTGTGTGTGTGTGTGTGTGTGTGTGTGTGTGTGTATGTGTGTGTGTATGTGTGTATATAATGACATATCTATATAATCATTAGTAGGTATAAACCAACATTAGATTCTGTGGGCTGAGATTCTAGACAGGGTATAGTGGGATGGATTGTCTCTACAATGTCGAGAGCCTTGGCTGGAAAGACTGCTAAGTCTGAGGTCTGGAATCATCTCTTCTTATGTCTGACACTTGGGTAGAGATGATTCACAGGCTTGAGTCATAGCATCTACATATGGCCTCTTCATGGGACCTGGGGTTTCACAGCATGGCAGCTGGGCTACACGACAATATTTTCCAAGAGGGAGTGGAAGCTGCTAGATGATTTGTAACCTAGCCTCACAAGTAGAACACACTTACACTGCATTCTATTAGTTATAAGTGAGTCACTCACTGAGAACACACCAGATCAAAGGGGGTAAAAGAGATTCTGCACTTCTTAATGGGGGAGTAGCATGGCAATACTGCAAAAGAGCACACAGAATGAGAGATCTATTGCCACCGTCTTTGGAAAATACAATCTTCCAAGTGATACTGTGTACAACTCATAATTTCATCAAGACTCCATTTGGCCATATGGAAATAACAGTGGAATCCCACCTGGAATACAGTTGGTGTCCCATAACAGTCACTAAACAAATAATTTGGTATTAGTTTCATTTGTCTGCCCTAAAGTAGACTACTGGGCTTCTTTTTTTCTTTACCTTTTTTTTTTTTTTTTTTTTTTGAGAGGCCTTTCTATATGGTATATGCACTCGCCAGAGAGACAGAGAGATAGAAAGTGAGAATCACCTTCCCTAGGGGGATTGTCACACCACAATCCCTTCTCCTACAGTCTCCTCTCTGGTTTTGGGCATGCACACACATGTTTCCAGTGTGAGCTCTAAGTCACCTGGTCTGGAACTCGAACCACAGTTAATTATGTGGGAGTCCAGCAACATAACTATTATGTCATCTGCTGGCCTCAAGACTAGAGGCTCCTTGAGAACATGGATTATACCCAATTTTCACATATGAAAAAAAAATTATGGAACTGAAGATGAATCATAATATTGCTGATTATTGTGGGGAGCATAATGTAAATATTGAATTAAGTATGAATCAATGGCATTTGGGACCAGATGGTGGCTCTGTGGTAAGACAACATGAGAAGATCCTCTGCTCATATCCCAAGACCTCCCTGTACATGCCATGGTACACATGCCCCAAGTCCAGGCTGGTGGAAGGTGGGTTGGATTGAGAAGTGAACACCCTATTGGGGTTGCCCCCCAAATACTCTCATAGAAGAAAAAAGTAAACTTAATTTTTTTTAAAAAATTTAAAAAGCAAAAAAATTCAAAACTTCAAAGAAGAGAGAATCTCTGTATTTTAGTTACGGGTTCCAAAAATCTTAAGTTATTTTTATAATACTAAGACTATATATTTGAGAAATGATGCAAGTGATACCTAAACATATACCTCCAAACTACACCATTACTTATCTCAATATAAACTAATTAGAGATGAAGAACTGCAATTACTGCCTTTTTAATCCTTTCCGACTCGTGTTGAATTTGTGTCACCTTGTAGTATTTAGATCATGTTCTATTTGCTCTGATTCAGATTCTGAGTCATCAAAATGTTTGAAATAGGTCTGAAAATAGCCTGAATTAATTCTCTGGATTGAGGCTTATAACAGATATACAAGGGAAGCATTTTATAATTGTAAAAGAAAACTTACTTTGTTAAAAAAATAATAATAAAAAAGCCCTAAAATGGAGAAGTTACTTCTCATGTACCCAGAATGTTTAATAATGGAGGAGGGGCAATGGAATGGAAAGAAATAAAGACATTTTATGTCTAGGGAAAAGGGAAATACTTAACTATTAAAAATTGCAGACGCTGCAGTCCATTTATCAAGCACAATTTGGAGGACCCTCTCGGAGTATTCACATGTGGCCTCAGTAAAAAATAGAGGTGGTCTGATGGCAACGGGAACAATAGGGAGAGAGGAGAAATGGTAGGTTCGGAGGGAGTCACAGCCCAGATATGATAGCGGGAGGCACAGTGGCCAGTGTGCTCCAGACTGTAACCACAGGTCTCCTGGGACCAGAAGAGACACAGCATGCCCTCCGCCTATCACCCAGGTGTCACTGGCATCTG
>NW_006203478.1:101490-105921 GCF_000334495.1 Tupaia belangeri chinensis | reverse complement strand
CATCCACACAGCACCTCCACCTGTGCCTCCCTCCTTTCAAGTTTCTGCTATATGACCAAAGGAAAAACACTGCCATTCGCCCAGACTGTCTGTGTAATAGTTGTAATTAAGGTCCTCTAATCGCCAAAAACCCAGCATGTGGGAACTTGGCCTGAAACACACACAATGAAAGCACAAGACCATCTTTACACAGGGAAAGGGGAAGGGCATGTGTTAAATTGCCAGGACGGAATGGCCTTCCATTTCACATGCAGGTGGAGGGTGCGTGGGAGGTAGCGCACGGGTTGTGACCATTGCCATTCACCCAGGTAAAGGACTGACTTACAACGTGAAGAGGAATGGAGGAAATTTGCAAAAGGATTCAGCCAATGAAAAATACACATGGCTCACTCTGAGTTGTCTGTGTCACTCCATTTGGTGGTCACCTCAATTGAAATTCCTTCACATGGTCATGGTTATAGCCTAAAGCAGTTGTTTTTTTTTTAAAACCTCTGAAATGAATAGCCCAGTCCAGAAAACCCAATGGGTAATAATATTTTTTATTTATTTTTATATTCATTATTCTTTCTTTCTTTTTTCTCCTTTTTTTTAAGAGAGAGATTTTTGCTACAAGTTGCATGCACTCATCAAAGAGACAGATAGAGACGGAGAGACAGAAAGCAAGGAAGCATCCCCCAAGGTGGATGGCCAAGCTGCAATCCCTTTTTCTCCATTCTCCTTACAGGATTCTGGGCACACACGCACATGCACCTGATGTGAGTTTTAAGCCCCCAGGTCTAGGACTCAAACCACTGTTGATTATGTGGGAATCCAGCCATCTAACCATTATGCCATCTGCTGGTCCCCAATTTTATTTCTTTTGCAAAAAGAAAGAACCTGCTATACAAGTTGGAAATTTCTATGTTTCAAAAACATAAGTGGTTCATGGAAGATGTATACTGTGGAAAATAAAAACTACTCATGAATAAAAATAAAAAAGTTTGCAACAAAATAAATTGAGCTTTAATCCTGCTTGTCTATGAACTTTATGACGTGTGATCATACATGAGGCTTCTGTTATTGTTATTCTGTAAGGCCATCACAGGTGATCTGTGATATAATTATTCCCGTTAGTTCAATGATAATAACTACTAGTAAAACGACAACTGTAATGAACACTTCTTGGGCATCTGACCATGCCAAGCGCTGTGCAAACTCCTTCACAGTATGTCTCACTGAAGTTCTAAATAACTCTAAGTAGTGCTTCTATTCCAGCTTCCATCTTACAGTTGATAAACTGAGTTTAGGTAAGTTGGCCAAAGTCCCACAGTCAGTAAGCAAGAATTAGGGGACAAGGCCAGTTGTTCAGGCTTGTAGCCCATGCTTTTATTTTTGTATGAATACATCCACAAGTCATGGTTTTGGCAAAGGGATTTCTCACGGAGAAATTGTAGAAAATATCTCAGGGAGTAGCTGGGATGTCTGTTAGGATATAGAGGTCCCAGCTCCAGAGCTGCTGAATCTGCAGGCTGCCGTGGGCCTGGAAATCTGCACAACAGTGAGTCCAGGCAATCCTGATGCAGAGGAGATGCGCATAGAGCAATATCGCTAGTGTGCTTGTGTAGTTGGTACAGAGTCAAAGAAGCCCTCCTTAGCATTGTTTTCAACCAATTTGCATCCCTTTGATTCCCATCTATTGATAGAATCATCTCGCCAGTCTTGGAAACTGGGTCTTAAAAGCTGTTTCTAGGGCCAACAAGTGGCATGGTGACTAAGGAGCTGAATTCTCACATGGCCAACTGCAGTTAGAGTCCCAGACTGGCAGCTTGAAAATCACGCTGGGCATGTGTACATGTGTGCCCAAAATACCAGGAGGAGAGTGGGAGTATATCTCAGTGGTAGAGCATTTGACTGCAAAATGCCAGGAGGAGAAAGGATTGTGGTATGGCCATCCCCCTTCCCCCCAGAAGGGCTGATTTCTCACTTTCCCTCTCCCTCTCTCTTTGTCTTTCTCTGGTGAGCACATGCTTCCTATGGCAAAATCCTAAAAAGAATTTTAAATTCTTAATTTTTTTAAAAAAAAATTTAAAAACTATTTTACAGAGAGTGTTTCTTACATTGACCATTCCCTCCTTATGAGAATGGTCCCTTTTTCTTTGTCTGTGAGTTCTACATTTTCATCTCAAATAAAGTCTCTGTTGGGTTCTAATATGCATTTAACAATGGCTTATCTCTTCTTTAATAAGAAAACAGACAAAAATGACAGGAATGGCAAGCTCTGAGGGAGATGCAGGCATGGATACAGTAAGCAATGCCATCGAGGCCAGCTGACTGCTCTCTGCATGTAGGGCCCGAACTTGCAAACTCGGATTCCTAATTAAAAGGCTTTCTTGTAAATATTAAGCTGAAAACAGGCCCGACTAAGACTTACTGAGCATTCAAAAGCAGCTTTCCTGTATTTTCAATACATAAGTAGAAACACTCAGAAACGAGAAACAAAGAAATGAGTGATTATATGATTGTAACCATTCTCTTCTGTTAACATGCAATTTGCATGACTTGCACTCAACTGTCAGTGTCCCATCCATCAGGTCATTTCCATCTACTTCTGCCTGTTATTATCATGATTGTTGTAAGTGCATTAAAAATAATGTATTGAAGGGGACCAGCAGTTAGTGTAATGGCTATGTCGCTAGACTCCCACGTAGTCAACCGTGGTTCACGTCCCGGACCCAGTGGCTTAAAACTCTCGCCAGGCACGTGTGTGTATGTGTGTGTCCAAGATCCCGAGAGGAGAAGGGAGGAGAAGGGATTGTGGCGTGGCCATTCCCCCTAGGGGGTGATTTTTCGCTTTCTAGCTCTCTGTCTTTCTCTGTCTGGCTGCATTTATTGAGGCTTCCTTCTAAGTTTGCTACTTAAGAAGCATGACAAATAACAATACATACTGTTAAAAAAAAAAAAGATTTCGAGAAAGGGTCTTTCTTTTCCCTCATGAAATGCCAAAGACAGGACCTAAATGATTGGATTGTCATAAAAGTCATAACGTGTATTTTTTCTGTTCTTGTAGGCAAAAATGCATCATGACTTTTCCAACAATTCAATAGAAATAAATTTTTCTCTACTTTGCAGCAAATTTATAAATCTTTGACATTGTTGTCTTGCTGCCAAAAAGCACTATCCAATTCACTGGTGCTGAATCTCATGCACATGGAAATGCAAATATCTGATGGTGACTAATGCATCAAAACACACAAAAATGGATCGTAACCACCACCATTTTCTTATGTACGCTACCTCCAGACAAGTGCCAAGAGATGATACATTGCTTCCATCTCCATCTCCGACGGTCCCTACGCTGGCAATTACACTCCAGGAGCAAAGTGAGGCAGTAGGGCTGCACACCTTCATTATCCATTAGCAACATGCTACATTAACCTTTGAATATTTACCTTGATGCCAATTAAATATTTGTGATGGCAGCATCAATAAGGAAGAAAATCTTGGCCAAGGCCCCATTGGCCCTTGGTTTCTCTGCAATTCTTTGTAAATTGCATCCTGAATTTTTAACACATCAACCCCCACACAATGCACTCAATCAAATCATCTTTAAAAGAAGCAAATCCTGCCAATCCATTACCTCACTAGGCTATGGGACCAGCTCAGGCAAATACCCACCATCGACAAGCCAATGCCTTGAGCGTTTGACTCTCTCAGAAAAAAGCATTAGTTAGCATTTAGATGGATGACAAGGCAGCAGACAGTGAAGTCTGAACCCTGCAGAAAGGCAGCCAGCATTCTCTGGAGTGTGTAAGCCTTCATGACTGACTGGCTAGAACACAGGAAAAAAAAAAAAAAAAAAAGACTCACAATTCAAGATAAAGAGAAAACCCGAACAGTTTCGCAGTTTCATCAAACCAAGACTGAAATGTGTTTGTGCTAGGTGTACATGTGTTGCACGGGATTTCCATGAAAAATTGCAAGGCTGCATTCATTGAGTTAGACTGTAACTGCCTTGCCTCTCTATTCTCTTATCATTACTGTTTTCTCTAAATCATTTAGTATATTCATTCTCATGATGGTCACATATTTCTATTCCACCACTAGAAAGTATACATGAAAATTTAACATGGGTACAGCTCAGAAACACTGTCAATTAAAGAATATAGACCAGTCTGGGGACCAGCAGTTAGCGTAATGTCTATGTCGCTGGACTCCCATGTAGTCAACTGTGGTTTACATCCTGGACCCGGTGGCTTAAAACTCACACCGGGCACGTGTGAATGTGTGCCCAAGATCCCAAGAGGAGAATGGAGGAGAAGGGATTGTGGCGTGGCCATCCCCCCTGGGGGGTGATTTCTCGCTTTCTGTCTCGGTCTCTGTCTGTCTGGCGAGCACACGTGCCCTATAGCAAAAACCTCTCCAATAAATAAATAAATAAATAAATGAATGAAT
>NW_006203478.1:85560-100745 GCF_000334495.1 Tupaia belangeri chinensis | reverse complement strand
AAAAAAAAAAAAAAAAAAGACTCACAATTCAAGATAAAGAGAAAACCCGAACAGTTTCGCAGTTTCATCAAACCAAGACTGAAATGTGTTTGTGCTAGGTGTACATGTGTTGCACGAACTTTCCATGAAAAATTGCAAGGCTGCATTCATTGAGTTAGACTGTAACTGCCTTGCCTCTCTATTCTCTTATCATTACTGTTTTCTCTAAATCATTTAGTATATTCATTCTCATGATGGTCACATATTTCTATTCCACCACTAGAAAGTATACATGAAAATTTAACATGGGTACAGCTCAGAAACACTGTCAATTAAAGAATATAGACCAGTCTGGGGACCAGCAGTTAGCGTAATGTCTATGTCGCTGGACTCCCATGTAGTCAACTGTGGTTTACATCCTGGACCCGGTGGCTTAAAACTCACACCGGGCACGTGTGAATGTGTGCCCAAGATCCCAAGAGGAGAATGGAGGAGAAGGGATTGTGGCGTGGCCATCCCCCCTGGGGGGTGATTTCTCGCTTTCTGTCTCGGTCTCTGTCTGTCTGGCGAGCACACGTGCCCTATAGCAAAAACCTCTCCAATAAATAAATAAATAAATAAATGAATGAATGAATGAATAAAGGAACATAGACCAGTCTGAATGGATTAATTATAAGCTTCAGGCTTTATGAAAAAGCTGGGTTTGAACTCAGGCTGGTCAGGTGTATAGAATTTGATGAGGTAGAATAGAAGATAGTCCAGAATTTTACCAGGTAGTACTTTTGAAAATCAAATGCTTGGGAAATACAGAAATAGTATGCTTAGATCAGAGGGAGGGGATAAGGAATTGATCAAGGATAGAAAAAAAGGGAATGATGACTCTGTAAAGAGTTGTGATCAGAGAGAGGTAAATGAGAATGTGAGTCAGATAATAACATGGAGCGGAAGAAGATATAAGGAAACATTCTTGGAAATGAAGCATGTCATCTGGTGTTGGGTGGTGGATACATTGCTGTATAAAATTTTCAAAATGCAAAATAACCATTAAGACATATGGATTGTAGTGTAAACAATTTATCTATTGGGACCAGCAGATGATATAAAGGTTATGCTGCTGGACTCCTATGTGGTTCGAGTCCTGGACCCAGCAGCCTAAAACTCATGCCGGGCACATGTGTGTGCATGCCCAAAATCCCTAGAGGAGAATGGAGGAGAAGGGATTGTGATGTGGCCATTCCTTCTGTGGGGTGATTTCACACTTTCTGTCTCTCTCCATGTGTGTGTCTCTCTCTCTGGAAAGTACACAAGCACTATAGCAAAAATCTCTCTCTTAAAAAAATGATCTATTACTTTCATTGTGTTAATATGGGTGACTTCATTTTTAAAATAAAACATAAGGCTCAGGGTGTGTGTGTGGGGGGTGGAGTCAGATATCCTTTTCTTTAAATTCCTGCAGGGACTCCCTGGCACACCTAATACAAGAGCCCAAACTCTCTATCATGGCAGAACAGCCTTAGAGGATGGCCCTTACCTGTGTCTCCACCTTCACCTCAAGTCGTGCTTCACCTGCTCACTCTTCCCAGCCAGACCTTCCTCCTGAGAGCCCATTGACCAAACAAGTCCTGCCCCATGTCAGCCCTTGCATTGGCAGCTCTCTGTGCTTCCTGGAATGTTCTTGTCTCAACTCTGCTGCTCTCAGCAAAGTCAGCCTTGATTTCTTTCTACAAAATGACCTCTTTAAATTACGATCACAGCCTTTCCTACCCCTAAGAAATGTCAGAGGACATTTCTCATCATCTATTAGGTCACTTAGAAATCCCTCGGATCAGTGCTCAAGAACCACTGATGAGAGATATTGCAGCATTCTGATGACTGTAGAGCAGTCTCTCCTAAAGTTAGAGGCCATGAAAATAATTTTTTCATTCCATATTGTCACCAAAAACAGTGGTTAGTTCTCTTGCCTTTTGTCGACTTTTTCAAACCCTCTTCCTCCCACTCTGGAAGCTGAAGGAGTCCATAGGGCTCTTCCTTTCTACATCTGGCTGGTAGGAAGAGGTGCTATACTGAGTCTAAGACTTGGGCAACCAGCTATTTCTGACAAGACTTGATTATCTACAAATCACACAAATGTGAAAAGGAGAGCTGAAAGGCCAGGTAGGTAGCAGCGCTCAGAAGCATCACTACTCATGAAATACGCTGTCCCAACCAGCCCAGTCCTTTGGCTGGTCCTAGGCTGTGCCTTTTGTTGCCAAATCTCCTTATGTTCTTGTCTCCTTTGTCAACCTTGTTTTCCTGGCTTCCTGATGATTCTAGAAGCTACCTGTCATTCTTCCAATAAGTTCCCTTTCTGCTCAGGTTGCTTACAAATTAGAATCCTGGCTCATACAAAGACAACCTGGCACAAAATACAGGGCCATGAAGAATGGGGAATCTGGAGAAGAGACCTAAGATTTTTAGAATCTCCCCATGAACACTTGTTTCCATGGAATCCTAGGTTACACACATGAATCTGGGCTCAATAATTTCCCCAAGGTCATGGAATGGTGTCCTAGACCTGGCATTCTTTTTCATGTCATACATCATTTTTTTTTTTCTAAAATGAATCGTCTTTTATAGGAAATTCACTAGATAATTCAGGATTCTACCACAGTTTCTATCTAACAGTAACCCCTAGCTAGTGGAAATGCTAGAGCAGTGATCGGATGGTTGTATCTCAGAAACTCTGAAGACCCCACTAAACCACTGAATATCATAGTTTAAGGGAAAAAGAAATCCAAGTCATGGCCCAGTCCTAGGGCCACAAATGGGAGGAGCATGGTGGCACCACACTGAAGCCATGTGGAAGGCCCCGGATCTTAGGTAGCCCTGAAGGCCAGGTACCCCTGCAGGCACTGCCATGATCCTTGCTGGCAGGAAGGCTGGAAGGAAGATAATATCATAGTAAGCCTCTGTCAGAGATCCACATCTCTCTTTTCCTCTTACTCCCCTTCTTGCTCACTCTGAAGGGATAAATACCCCTTAAAAATGCAAAAATTTCAAATCAGAGAATAAGGAGGAATGTTTCATTACTATTATTTTCATCCTTATTTTAATGGTTTAGTGCAAGAAAAAACAGTTATGTTTCTTCACGGGGGAAGTGTCTGTTCTTTCTTTCATCTTTTCTTCTAATAGAAGCATTTGCCTTTTTCTCTTTGATCATAAGGGCTCATACTTTTTAGATCGACGATCATGCAGTTATCATGCAGTTGTTAGAAATACAGTTTTTCCCCCTCAGACAAACATAGTTTCAAAACCCAATTCTACCGCATCTCATTTGTGTGACTTTGGCAAGTATTCTCTAGAAGCACACTCCGTAGTGTTGTCCTCATAATCCCCCTTCCCCAGCCTCAACCTGGGAACACTGACAGGGATTTGCAGAAATCTAGAATGTTTTCAAATCAACCCAGGGATCTGAACCCACAGTCTTCCAAATGCCTTCCAGCCTGGCACTTCCATTACCACTGAACCATGGCAGCTGGGCCTTCTTCTCTAGGTCTTTGTCCTTTTGCCTTGTCCATTAAATGAGGATAATAAAAGTACATGCATCTTAGAACTATTGTAGGAAATCAGAGAGATGATTCATATAAGAGGTGACTTCAAGTAGTTCAGAGAAAAATGAAAATGAATATGAGTCTATTTGGGCCCCCCAAATCCTTGAAATCCACACATGATATTTTTCATAATATGTACTTTCCATAAAATTTTTGAAGATCCTCCCCAATCTTGTAGAATATTTAGCACAATATTTGGCATAAGAAAGTTTTCATGAAATGTTAACTGCACATTATTAGCTAATAAACACATTTTATTAGTTGCATTTTGGGGGAGATTTTTGCTATAGGTTATGCATACTTGTTAGAGAGACAAAGAGACAGAAAGTGAGGAATCACTCCTCCAGGGAAGATGGCCATGCCGCAGTCCCTGCTCCTCCATTCTCCTCTCAGGATTTTGGGAATGCATGCACATGTACCCAGTGTGAGTTTCAAGGCACTGGGTCCAGGACTTGAACTGCCGTCGACCATGTGGGAGTCCAGCACCTTAACCCCTACACCACTTCCTGGCTCCGTTGCATTTTCTTTTAATTCACAGTGATATTATAACCTATATCTAATTTTTTTTTTCAAAAAACTTGTTCTGGAAAGGGTAAGAGATATATTAAATTTTAATTAATTTCTAATCAATTAAATTAGTATTTTTAGGCTTTGTGGTCCAGACTATTTCTGCCACAATTATTCAACTCTGCTGTCACATCATTAAAGCAGTCACAAGCCATATGTAAATCAACGGGTGTCCTTGTTACGACAAAACCTCATTTGTGGACACTGAAAATTTAATTTTTTATAATTCCCATGTTAGACAATATTTTTCTTGATTTCCTTTTTTCCCTCCAACTGAAAAATGTAAAAGTGATCCTTAGTAGGTCAAATGTGGCCCAGGTCACTGTTTTTCAACTTCTCATTTAGGGAATTTGGGAAAGAGATAAATCTTTTATCTGAGTCTTGTTTGAGACAAATATTCATTTCAATCCCACCACCAGAACCTGCTGTTAAATGACATGCTGATAGACAATATGGTAAAACTTAATCAACAAAGCCAGTACTGTAACTTCGAGATCCTCCGAGTATGTCATATATGCCACATCAAGTGCCAAGATTTTCTTTACGCTGCATTTTTTAAACTTTCAATAAAAAGTCACCAACAGCTATTCAAGTCTATTTCTACTTGGTTGCTAGAAAAATTCTCTCTGCTTTCATTATATTAGAAGCGTCTTGAAAGGAAATTAACAGTTTGTCACCTTAACAGTGCGAAATTATGCAGATGAAAACTGTAATTTTTAAAAGATAATGTCTTTTATTCATTTATATTCATAAGCATTTACTAGAAATATCTGTATTTAGAGGATTTTTAAAGAAAAATACTTCACAAATTATAAAAATATTCCTAGGATAAAAGGATTTGCTTAGCTATGCCTACATTTTTATCCCACAATCTCATCCAACTCCCAACTAGCAATGCCTTAATTACTTGTATAATGTACCAGACTATATATATCTCCAGTCTGACATGAAACAAATGTCATTGTGAGGTTAAAAACATGTCTTAGTTCCTCTGTTTCTTTCCTATACTATGAGGATCATAACATGATATAATACAGAAAAGCAAAATTCTTTTTCAAATCTCTACTCCAATTGATATGCATTTGGTACCCATTGTATTTTCCTTAATAGTTACCCATCCATACACAGATTGTGCAAATGTCCTAATTTTGAAATTAGATTCAGCATTTTGACACTTCTCATTTGTAATCATTCTCCCCCTTCCCCTTAAGCAACTAAAATAGGCTTATGGGGCCAATATTGCAATAAGCTATTCCACATCTGGTTATCAGAGCCATATTTCCTTTTTTTTTTTTTTTTAAATCACAAGAAGCTGTAGCTATTCGCTTGGTTTCTCCTTCTGTTATTACCCACTTAACAGTGGTTTCACATACAGTCAGGCATGTGCCAAACATAGGGCCAATAATAAAAAATACCGACTTAATATAATTTGCTTCCATGGCTGCTAGGAAAGCAGAAAGCGTTAAGAAACTGGTTTGTGTTTATTAGTGAAGCTATTGTACAGGGTGATTGGGGTTTCATTATAAAGGGCCTACAAAACAGTTTTAGCTCAAATGCCAATATACATTTTAGAATCTAGTGCAATTTTAAGTATTTTCCCTGAAATGGTTTTGCAGAATCTACAACTCAAATAAGGAGTATATTGTGTTTTAACACCACCACCAACTACTCTACTATTTGTTGCATTGATCTCCATTGTGAGTGCTTCAAACCTTTCTACTTTCATAAAATGTAATGGGCAAATATATTCCCTGAAATCCCAAGGTATGATTAGTTACTAAGCAATCAGAAAAAAAATCACAGCAAGGCATACTTCTGAAAGAAATTAGAAAGAGTAAAGATCACTTCTCTATTTGTGTTACACAGTGAGTCACACAATACCTCATCGATGGTACTGTATATATTAGCTAACCACCATGGGCTAGCTGGAAGCTCATACATCAATGAAAAGATCTTTGTCAATTGCTGTATGCCTCATTATCTCACTAAGATTTCTTGGCAACAATTAACAGTTACCCAATTCATAGAAATTGCCTTTATTATTTTTGAAGCAGCTACTTTCTTTGGCTTTAATGACTAAGAGAATAGAGACAGATGTCTCTGGCTAGGGAGACTGAATTTTAAAAAAAAAAAAAACCTTTCAAATGAAGTAAATAAGCAACTACCATCTTTTTTTATTTTAAAAAAAGGAGAATTCTGTTAGTTTTAAATTAACTATTTGTTTTAGAAACAAACCAGAAGTAGCTCCAATTTTTTAAGGAAATACACTAGCATGGTTTATTATCATGCTAGCCTGATAGTAATAAATCATTTTTTAAATGAAGAAAAAGAAAAATAGGCCCACCTGTGCACTCAATGTCAATCCAGGCTGTTTATTTGAACCTGGTTCTTTCTTTGTACAGGTACCTGAATTCAACAAGAATTACCTTTTTCTACCATCTGTCGATCCTCTAGAACTAAAGACACAGCAGCTCCTCCCTCCTCTGAGGTGGGGGCCCCATTCATTGCCGAGGAAACCACCGGGTGAGTTTTTATACCTGATGCCCTTCCCTTGCTGCATCTAACCCACAGGTCCTTGTCCTCCACTCTGGAAAACAAGTAATTCAGGCCCAGATCCACTTAGAAATTGGGCCTAACCCTGGTGATATTTCTTCCTTAAAAATCTCTTCCAGGGTTCACCCTTCCTCCTCAGTCTTCAATTCCTGATGCTCGACAACATGACTGGAGCATTTGCATTCTCACGGACCTTGAACACATACTGTTCACCCTCTGCCACTATCTCAGTCCTGATTTTAGCATGTTGAAGAGGAATATTCCTATCACACAAAAGGGGAAAAAATCCAGTTTGAAATGAAACGTGTATAATAAAAAAAAAAAAAAAAAACAATGGCAGTCCACCTCTATTCTTTGAAAGGGCCCTAATCTCTTCTGGGAAATACACAAAATCACCAAATCAACTTTCTCAGTCTGTTCTACCTCAACCATGGCCAGTCCTTAGATTCGGTTAAAGTACTAGGGGACTTCCAAAAGATCACGGAAAACAATGGAAATAAAGTCAGAGTTTATCTGGATCCAACACATTTCTAGAAATCCATGCATAATTTTTTCCAGCCTCCACATTTTCCATGAACATTTTGAAGACCCCATGCATAGACCAACATTGAATAAGCATTTTTCTTAGGCTTATTTTGCTTAAATATTAGTATGTTTTTTATTTATTTATTACTTTTTATATTTATCACATTTTACTATTTATTACAGTTTTCCCTTGTGAAAGTATATCCTGAGCTTTAGATGCTGGAGTTAAAAAGCTTATAAGATATTTTCATGATTATTAGCTCGTCCTCAGTTTTCTGTGATATGAATCAGAAATACATACATAACTACCAAAGTGTTGATGAGAACTGGAGACCAAGTCTGTTCTCCATGGCAGTTACAGTCATACTACTTACGGACATTTGCATTATCCAATTATAATCTATTTCCAGATGTTGTTTTAACTTTGGATGATTTTTATCATATCATAGGATTAGATTAATTTTAATAATCACAGCTTGCTCATCCCAGTCAAGTTAACTACTCTTGTTTTCCTCTGAATATGACTTACTGCAGCTCTTAAGGGATATCTGGTCAAAATTCACCTGCTTTTATTGAAAATCCACTCAGAACCCTACTGCACCTGTTATCATTTCTTGATGACTCCAACTACTTTTTACCAGTGCTTTGTAAAAAAGACCCTCGGCGGGACCAGCAGTTAGCATAATGGCTATGTCCCTGGACTCCCACGTAGCTGACTGCAGTTCGAGTCCCGGACCCGGTGACTTAAACTCACGCTGGGCGCATGTGCATGCATGCCCAAAATCCTGGGAGGAGAATGGAGGAGAAGGGATTGCAGCATGGCCATCCTCTCTGGGGAGTGATTTCTTGCTTTCTTCCTGGCAAGTGCACGCCCCCTATAGCAAAAACCTCTAAAAAACCAACCAACCAAACAAAAACCCTCAGCTTTGTTACTTAACACAGAACATTCATCTCACAGATGTTTATGGGGTACCTGTTGTAAGATACGAAGCAAACAAGTACTGGACAAGTCAGAGAAAGTGCCTCCCTTCCTGTCTCCTACATGCTAGGAATAGGAGAAAAAACAGAAAAGCATAAATAAACAAACAAACTAGTTTTGCCTGGCAACTTGGAAAGGGAAAAAATAGATAAATAAATAAAGCAAATTGATCTGTGAGTCCCCAGAGAGAATGCTCGGTGTCAGGGAAGGCAGGGCCACGGGTCACGACTCCCTGCACTGTGTGCTGCACACGTTGAGTAGGCTCTGCTCACAGACTCCAGCTGGCATGTGAGCTGAGAGCTACATGACACGACAGGGCTGCTGTGCACATTCTAGGTAAAAAGCACTTCTGTAGAAGAACGAAGACTCTAAAGAAGGAATGACTTTGCATGTTCAGACAGGAAGCAAGACAGCTAACCACAGCATCTGAGCACAGAGGCAGACACACGGTGATAAGGTGAGAAAGGTGGGCAATGACCTGGTTGATAATATTATATTATCTGCAGAATATTAATATGTGATCCCTGTTGCAGATCAACTTCATCACAATTAGGTGGACCCTAGGCACTAGGGGTGTTTGTGTGTGTTTACGTGTTTCAAGTTCCCTAGATGGTAGAAAAGTGCAGCCAGCATAGAGCGCCACTGATAAGGAGCTTTACAGGTCCTTATGAGGAGTTAAGACTACTAAGTTTGTTTGTTTTTAGTTTTTTCCATAGGGCACGTGAAGTCTCTGGAGAGAGAGAGACAGAGAGAGAGAGAGAGAGGGAAAGTGAGAAATCACCCTCCTCCCCCCAGGAGATGGCCACAGCAAAATCCCTTCTCCTCCATTCTCCTCTCTGGATTTTGGGCATGCATACACATGTACCCAGCATGATTTTCAAGTCACTGGGCCTGGAATTTGAATCGTAGTCAGACATGTGGGAGTTCAGCACCTTCACCACTATGCCACCTGCTGGCCCCTACTATGTTTTTAAAATTATTACTCCCAGTTACTTTTTAGTACCTCACCTCTCATGGGCAGTTTACATTCTATGCATTTTCTGGTCATTTTATCTTTGCAAAATGCTAACTAAAGAACCATGCACACAATAGCTGCACAAAACAGGGCTATGATTGTCTTCTGTGTGCCTCGATCTGCTTAGAGTGCACTAGAGAAGCAGACTCAGGCTTCTAGGCATATTCCCAATTACATTTTAAAAAATAAACAAACAGGTGCGTGCAAACACCAGCACTTAGCAGCTGGCTCCCATGCATTTCCTCAAGGGAAACGAAGATATCGGCGAGGCATTCTCCAAAGTATTTGCAAGGGAAAAAAAGAAAGGTTCTTTAGTCTTTTTTCTTTCTTTCTCTTTTTTTTTTTTTTTTTTTTGGGTGTGTACAACATGAGGACCTTCTGAGCCAGGTGAAAGAGGGTCAAGACTTCCAACAATGTTCACTAAGATACTCATCTCAGAATGCCAGTGACTATTTCTAAGGAAAAAAATAAATAAATCATTCTTTCCCATTTTGAAAGTTAGAAATAAGAGATACAGTGGAAAGGACTAGCTGATGAAGGTCACGCTGAAAGCAAGAGGGAGAACGTAGCAAAAAAAAAAAAAAGAAGTGTGGTGTTTGAAATGAATGTTGGCATGTGCAGAATTCCAAAGAATCATTCCAGGATTGTTTGAGGGCGGTCTAGCTGTGACATCTGTCACCATGATGGCAGCCAGGGCTGGTTTCAGTAACTCTCTGCTTTATATTCTTTCTGTATGATAAGGCCCTTCCCTACTGGAATAGACTTGCCCTTCATTGTGGATGGTAGAATTGCCAGAAGTCTAGAGAGGCAGATTCTAGGTAACATGTGATGGGAAAGAAGTTATGCCGTCCTTGGTAGCTTGTTCCTGAAATTCTCCTAGTGGCACATAAAAGTAATGATAGCTGTGAGCACTCCAGACTCTTGTCAGCATCTTTTTAAGGTTTCTGCCATGGCATTGTGCTTGCCAGACAGAAACAGACAGACAGACAGACAGAGGGAAAATGAGAAATCACCCTGCAGGGGGGATGGCCATGCTGCAATCCCTTCTCTCAATTTTGGGCATGCACGCACATGTGCCCACCAGTTCCAGGACTTGAGCTGTGGTCAGCGCTGTGAAATTCCAGCGCCTGAACCACCTGCTGACCTTGTCAGCATGTTTTTAACTATACCACTCAAAACTGTGACCTGTAGGTATGGCCAATCTAAACAGGGCTTCTAATATCCTAGAATATTTATGTATGCATTGATACTCTAATTTTAGATGTGTATGATAGGGTTTTCATAGGAACCTGAATTTCTGTGTTTGAATCCTATATCTGTCACTTACTAGCTATGTGACCTATACAAATCACTAGCATGTAAGTGCTATGAAATGGTTTTCTGTTGTGGCTGTTGGTTTTCTTTTTAAAAATGTCATTGGGGAGAGAGAGACAGGGAAGCCAACAGGGTCTCGTCATGCCACAGTCCTCCACCCAGTCTTCCAGATAGCTAGGATCATGGGCATGCCTGCAGGTGCACCTGGTGTATTCAGATAAACCTGGGATCCAAGCCTTCCCATGGCTCCAGTATCATGCAGTGACACCCTATTGCCTGGGCCACCATGACTGGGCAAAGAGAGGGGTTGCTTAATTAGATTATTTTCAATGAGGTATCCTTATCAAAATGCTTACTGTGAATACATCACCTTAAATTTCTACATCTTTAAGAATGGGAACAATCATAGTATCTACAGCATAGATTCTTGAAAGCATTAAATAAGATAATGAATGCAAATCATTTTACACATTGTATAGTGAATAGTGAACCCTCAATAATGTTAGTAGAGGAAAGGCCAGTATAAATATAATCATTTCTAGAAGAATACTACTAATAACAGGGTCACTTTCTAATTAAGTATAAACATTTTAACAATAAAACTATGCTCTCTCAGGCCATCCAACAAGCATTACCTCGAGTAGCTGATCCCAACATAGGTTCCAAACTTCAAACTATGGTTGGAATTACTAATAACAGCTAGAAATTGTATCCAGATTTTTTGATTCACCTCTTTCAGTCTTTGCTTTGAAAACTCCTCCTCTCTCATTTTGAGCTCAGTTTAGGAAAGAAAAATGTCACCATGGTGACAACTGCCCCCTCGGCGGAGTATATTCAAATTTATGTCAAGCTTTTCTTGAATGCTGCTATGTCTTGCTTTTAAATCCTCTCTGGGAGTCATTTCAAGGTCAGGAGCATTTCTTTATCACTTAAGGTATGCCTTTAACAATACAAAGAGGGCACTCTGGAGTTCATTTTGGAGATCTGGAGTTGACAAATTTGATAATAAATAATTATATCGTATTCAAGTTGGCCAAAGTATTTACTAGGGCCGTCAAGTTAAAGAAGTTCTAGGCAATGTGGCCTATACAATAAAAATGTATATACAATTCTCTCCACTCCCTCCGGAGTATCTGGTCAAGGCAGTCACTGAATGCACATCACTTGTTCAGAAAGTTATCATGCATATCAGCTTGGGTTCTGGTACTGACATAATGGGTCACATTTGGATCCTTCTGCTTCATGGGGAACATGACACAACATTGAGTTACACTGTGAAATCATTGCTCTCTCATTCTGCTTAGTAAGGAGAGAAAGGCTGAGAAAAAAGCAAGGTAAGGCTGCGTGGTTAGCAGACGTTTCAGGGAATACAGAAGGTATGGCAGAGCGTCTGTTAAGTTGTGGGGATTAAATGGGATACGTGTGTTCCATCCTTGGCAGAGCTGGTCTTTAGTAGACCTGCTTTATGATACTGTGTGGTCCCCACATGGCGTGACCCACAGGTTCCAACACTTACAACAGCTATTATTGTCTTAGTTGCTAAATTTCAGTGTTTAGCCTAAAAATATCTACATTTTTGGAAAATACTTAATCTCTTTTATATTCAGAAAGAAAAATGGCTCTCCAATATAATCCCACAATATGGAACTTTTTTTTTTAATTTGTCACAAGGCATGTGTGCTCCCTGAAGAAAGACAGAGAAAAGAGAGAAAAAACACCACCCCTGGGGAATGGTCATACTACATTTCTTCTCCTCCAGGTTTTCGGTATGTACACACATGTACCCAGCATGTTCTATAAGCCACTGGGTCTGGACCTGAAACTGCAGGCTTGGTCAGCTGGGATCCAGCCACCTTCACCAGCACACCAATGAGTGGCCCAAGATGTGGGTCTTTAGAGGCAAAATCTTGAACACTGAAGACATACACCTTCAAAATATTTTTCAGTAGAGGCAGGAAGGTTTGTTTGACAAAGCCATCGGTATTGTAACTGTGCAAGAAACTTGGGGAAGTGTGATATGCATCTCTTATTTTAAAAGATCTATAACCTCCCTTCACCCTGCAACAAAAGAAATGCCACTACCATTTCTTGTATCTGAATTAGGAAGCACAGCAAAAGCAGAATTATCCTATAAATGGCTAATTTCACACATCCCAATCTAACTTGATAACCTTTAGTAGGTGATTTATATAAAGAAGCAGCTTTAGAGGGCTAGAATCAAGCCCCTGGGTAACTTTTCTAAAAGAATTTCCCTTGATACCTGTAATTTAGAATCACACACACACACACACACACACACACACACACACACACACACAGAGTCTAGTACAAAATTATTTGTCTCATGAATCATCCTGCTCCGTGTCCTGTTAAAATAACAATGTCACCACACAGAGCACAATCTCTCTGCTCACGAGTGCCCTACTGACATGCTTTTCCACCCGACTGCTGGCAATCCATGAAGACTCTGGCGATTAAAACTGATTTGTTCCTTCAAGGAAACTCAATGGTCGGTAACATTTCCTCTTTTGAAGCCCTAACAGTCTTCCCAAGAGTGACATCTACATGCGCTTTGGGCATCTCAAATCGATTTAATATCTCAATTTGTGCTACTGATGTGTCATCTGACAGTGGCGGGTCTCCAGAACAGTTCTACAATGACATTACTGACCTCATTTAAGGTCATCTATTATGTTTGGAATTAATTCACTTTTTCTCCTGATGCCACTCTCAACAAAGTTTTTGGACGTAATCACACAAATATAAAATGAACTCTGTGGACAGAAGTCGTTCGTTCAGAAAAGATTTACTGAGTACCTATTATGTCCCAAGCAGTTGGGTAGGCAACGGGGACTGAGCAATGAGGAAGCCATGCATAGTAGCTGTCCCTGCAGAGCTTAGAGACATAGATGGACTGCCTGAATAGAAGTGCTAGCCTAAAAAGATTTCGTACTTGAATTTTAATCTCTTAGAGAAGTGGCCGCTGATAGTCCTCAGTTGAATGGTTTAGAGAGGATCCCTGGGGGGCTGCCGACAGGGCTGCCTTGCAGTCCTCCATTTTCACCCAGGTGAAGGGAGAAAGACGACTCCCTTGTCATCCATGTCGTCCACTAATCCTGTGTACACCTAACGTTTTAGTCCTAGTGGTTACTCCCCAGAGTCGGCGCACTGTTTTGTCAGCCCCAGGCAGTGTAGGAACCTTCAGCAGTTCCTTAATGGTCACTGCTTCAGACCGTTGACATTATTGTTTCCTATTCTCATGTATCATGATGAATTTTTGTCAGTTATAAAATAGGATATTTTTAAGTATTACTTATTATAAAGATGGTCACTGTTAAAAGTTACTTTTCTAAGTTCACTTTATGAGAGGTCTTCAAAAGTTCGTGGAAAATTAGTATTATGAAAAAACTGCATATATTTGCAATATTTTTGTTTTACAATAAACTTACACTGTAATTCTAGTCTCCCCAAAGCTTTTTTTTTTTTTTTGAGAGATTTTTTTTTTTCCCTGTAAGGCACGTGCGCTCGCCAGACAGACAGAGAGAGACATAGAGACAGAAAGCGAGAAATCACCCCCCAGGGGGGATGGTCACGCCGCAATCCCTTCTCCTCCATTCTCCTCTCGGGATCTTGGGCACGCACGCGCACGCGCCCGGCGTGAGTTTTAAGCCACCGGGTTCGGGACACGAACCGCGGTCGACTACGTGGGAGTCCAGCGACATAGCCATTACGCTAACTGCTGGTTCCCTCCCCAAAGCTTTTTCAAGTCCTCTTTTATTTATTTCTTTAATGAAATAAAGGGCAAAAAATGAGAAAGAGAGAGATAGGTACCCCACAGGGTCTCACTGTACCACGATATCCCCCCGCTAGCCTTCCAACCACGGACCATGGGAACATCCAGCATGTTCAGGTGAACCTGCGGTCCCAATGGGACCTATGTGGCTCCCATGTCAAAGAGCAGCACCCTACCACCTGGATCACTGCAAGTGGGACAAAAGAAATTATTTTTTTAAGTGCTTAATTTCAGGGGCCACCAGGTGGCATGGTGGTTGGGTACTAGACTTTCACATGGTCAACAACTGTTCGAGTCCTGGACCTGAGAGCTTGCTTTCTCATTTTCCTTCTCTCTCTCTCACTCTGCCTTTTGCTGGTGAGTGAATGTGCCCATAGCAAATTTTTTAAAAATTATAATAATAGGGCTGGAAGGCGGCACAGTGGTTAAAGGTGCTGGTCTCCTACACATGGCCAGCTGTGGTTCAAGTCCTAGACCTGGAGCTTGCTTTCTCATTCCCCCTCTCTCTCGCTCATTCTAAACCTCTTGGGCCAAATTTAAATAAATAAATAAATAAAGTTAAATAAAACAATTCCTTAAAAAAGATAATAATAATAATATGGGCCAGCAGGTGGCATGGTGGTTAAGGTGATCAGACTCCCACATGGCTGACTGCGGTTCAAATCTCAGACTTGGCAGTTTGTTTTTTCACTTTCCTTCCCTCTCTCTCCCCCTCTCTCTCTCTTTCTCTGGTCAAATTAAAAAAATAATAAAATAATGATAATGAATAAAATTAATAATTTTTTAAAAAAGAAAGATAATAATAATAAAAAAAATTAAATAAGTGCCTAATTTCAAAGTACATGCTATTGGCTAACGGAACATCCCTGT